>NW_021823215.1:0-51754 GCF_901001165.1 Salmo trutta
CCACAGAGGTCATACATCCATATAGATAGCATCAGAGTTATCCTCAGTGAACAGTTACCACAGAGATCATACATCCATATAGATAGCATCAGAGTTATCCTCAGTGAACAGTTACCACAGAGATCATACATCCATATAGATAGCATCAGAGTTATTCTCAGTGAACAAGTTTCAGATACATGACCAGACATTAATAATATAGTATTATTCTGTAGCATTCGATAGTCCTCTGAATATTGTAACCGGAGAGAAACATTTTGGCCCCTCAGAGGGGGAAGGGTTGACTAGTCATTTGCCATTGGTCCTCTGTCGTCCAACTCCAGGTGTCAGAGTAGCACATAAATTAGGGCCGAGCCTACAACAGCTGCCGCTGAAAAAACACAGAAGTACTACATTTTACATTTACATTTTAGTCATTTAGCAGACGCTCTTATCCAGAGCGACTTACAGTAGTGAATACATACATTTCAGACATTTTTTCCGCGTACTGGTCCCCCGTGGGAATAATACTAATTGCGTAGCAGAGGTGAAAGACACAACCTCCCAGCACTGATTGCTGATTGCCTGGCAGAGGTGAAGAAAACATCCCCTACAATACACCACTCCCACAGTATTAGCAAGACTGTTACACAAATAGGCCTGAAACTAATCCACAAGTCCATAATGACAGTCACAAGTACTGAGCAGTCAGACAGTTCAAACAGCAATGATTAAGTAGAGTAATATGTCAAATACAACACTTAAATGCAATTGCCCTACAAGACAATACCAGCATCTACTTATTGGATTAAAAAAATACTTTCTGCTCTTGTAGGAGCTGATGTCCTTCTAAACACCTAGCCTATAGCCTTCATCAAAACCCTAGCCTATAGCCTCATCCAAAACACCTAGCCTATAGGCCTCATCAAAACACCTAGCCTATAGCCTCATCAAAACACCTAGCCTATAGCCTCATCAAAACACCTAGCCTATAGCCTCATCAAAACACCTAGCTTATAGCCTCCTCAAACACACCTAGCCTATAGCCTCATCAAAACACCAAACCTATAGCCTCATCAAAACACCTAGCCTATAGCCTCATCAAAACACCTAGCCTATAGCCTCATCAAACACCTAGCTTATAGCCCTCCTCAAAACACCTAGCCTATAGCCTCATCAAAACACCACACCTATAGCCTCATCAAAACACCTAGCCTATAGCCTCATCAAACACCTAGCCTATAGCCTCATCAAACACCTAGCCTATAGCCTCATCAAAACACCTAGCTTATAGCCTCCTCAAAACACCTAGCCTATAGCCTCATCAAAACACCAACCTATAGCCTCATCAAAACACCTAGCCTATAGCCTCATCAAAATGTATGTGGACACTTATCTCCCTTTCGCTCATGAACCTTTTGTTGTGTGTGTGTGTGTGCCCCCCAAAAAAGAAGCAAAGCAGCAATCGAAGGAATCTGATTGATATTCTCTTAAGAGGGTGGTGGATGTTGAGTGAAGCTAGGGCTCCACCGCACTGCAAGTACACACACACACATCCCACCTCCCTACACACTGCGGTGCTCAGTCTGTGGGCTTTGGTTCCTTGGCAGGTTGGACAGGCCTTCACTGTGAGTTGGACATTAATGAGTGCCTTCGCAGCCCTGCAACCAGGGGATGTGCATCCAGAACGAGCCTGGCTACGGCTACACCTGTTTCTGTCGTCCTGGATTTGTGGTGAGGCTTACCCAGCACACTCTTCCCTTATTTCATCCTTCTCTCTATCCTCCTTCATCCCTGTTGCCTCCCCCTCTTTCTCTATCTCTGTTGTGGATCTCTCTCTCCCCCTTCTTTCCTTTGCTCTTCTCCACGTCTGAAATGTTAGCATTTCTTTCAATATGTTCTTCATCTTCTTTCTTCTCCAGAATGTGATGGTATTATATTTACCCTCCTAGTCATGAGCAGGATAAGGCAGTTCCATCTGGCACCCTATTCCCTATACAGTGCACTACTTTTGACCCGAGCCCTATGAGCACTAGTCAACAGAAGTGCACTACGCAGGGTGCCAATTGACAATAGGGTGCCATTTAGGCCATGTTCAGAGAGAGGTTATTTAGTTCAGTCTCCACCACTGTAGATGTCATCCGCAGGCGTTCTGTGATCATCTCTCCTGCTGCTACACATCATTTACACCCTTATAAGGTGGCCTGAATCCTAATGTCTTCCTTACCAAGGCCATATGTTTCTCAAATTGAACCCTATTCCCTGTGTAGTGCCCTACTTTGTCTATGACCTCACATCATAGATGGAATTATGCTAATGGCTAATCAAATAAAGAAATCTTTCTGTTAGATCAGATTATATAGCTATGGTATAATGTCTATATATTTGACTATTTCTATGGTCAACTAATGTTTATCTATATTTCTGTTTCTATAGTCCTAACGTCTATCTCTGTCTTTACATGTACAGGGGAGGAACTGTGAGCACAATTACGATGACTGCCTGGTCCAGCCGTGTCCAGGAGGATACTCCTGTGTTGATAGTATCAACGAGGTCAGCTGTCAGCCAGCCGAGGGAGACATGTCCTCTGTGCCCTGGGAGCCTTCTATGACACAAACCCCTCGGGGATCCCTGCTCACCACGTCACCAATGTCACCAGTGTCACCGTACAGTGAACAACCAACAGGTATGGAGGTCAATCGTAAAGACCACAGTCATATAACAGTTGGGTCAGTACTTTGTGGTCAGGTCAACCGTAAGATCAGTCGTTTAGATCACACAACCATAACCTGGTTATTTTATAACACCAATGACATAACACCAGTGTCACCGTAAAGTGTGAATCCAGTGGAGGCTGAACCACCAACAGGTATGGAGATCAGTCATGAACTACTGTTACGGTTGGTTCAGCACAGCCTGTATGTGATAGTATGTGCTGTTATAAGGATAATGATATAAGGATGTATGTTTCCATGCTCACAACACCACTGTCACCAGCGTACTGCAAAGGTGATAAATGCAGGGTATTTTGTGTTGATAGTGTTTACGGAAGCAACTAGATGGCCTATTGTTAACACTGTACTCGGCTACGTCTAGGGCTTCATAATGGTTCTGTAACCTGATTGGATGTGTGCTTTAATGTGACAAGTAAAGCATATGCAAACCAGGTGTTGAATGTATGTACCCAGGGACATCAACCTCACCCTGGTCCAGGGTCAACTATGTTATGGTGGTGGCATGTACCCAGGGGACAGCAAAACCTCACCCTGGTCCAGGGTCAACTCTGTTATGGTATGCATGTACCCAGGGGACAGCAACCTCACCCTGGTCCAGGGTCAACTCTGTCATGACCTCTTGACTCGGACATTCCAAGCAGATTAGTTTATTGTTCAAAAGATTACCAAAATAAACACGTACACAAAGGAAACAAAGAGGCATGCCTGAACTAAAGATTCAAAACTCAACCTCGTGGCCTCATGGTCACCAAATAAAACCAGCAGCTTCACCTCTTGCCAGCTGGGACACTGACTGACCCGTCACCTGATGACGTGCTTATCAAGGCCTCCTGGCAGAGCACAGCCCTTGACTGGTTGGTGCTGCCACCTGGGGGATGGAGTGTGGAAGTGTATCCTGGTAGAGTATGTTGCTAACACTAAACTACCTCGCCATATCTTAACAGTAGGTCAACCATAAGATCGCAGTCCTATAATACCAGTTGGGTCAGCACAGCTTTGTCCAAAATGGGTTATTTTATTACGCCAATGTCATAACACCAGTGTTATAATGTCATAACACCAGTGTTATAATGTCATAACACCAGTGTCATAATGTCCTAACACCAGTGTTATAATGTCATAACACCAGTGTTATAACACCAGTCTCAGAAGGTCATAACACCAGTGTCATAATACCATAACACCAGTGTCATAATGTCCTAACACCAGTGTCATAATGTCCTAACACCAGTGTCATAATGTCCTAACACCAGTGTCATAATGTCCTAACACCAGGTGTTATAATGTCATAACACCAGTGTCATAATGTCATAACACCAGTGTCATAATGTCATAACACCAGTGTTATAACACCAGTCTCAGAAGGTCATAACACCAGTGTCATAATACCATAACACCAGTGTCATAATGTCCTAACACCAGTGTCATAATGTCCTAACACCAGTGTCATAATGTCCTAACACCAGTGTCATAATGTCCTAACACCAGTGTCATAATGTCCTAATACCATAACACCAGTGTCATAATACCATAACACCAGTGTCATAATGTCCTAACACCAGTGTCATAATACCATAACACCAGTGTCATAATGTCCTAACACCAGTGTCATAATACCCATAACACCAGTGTCATAATGTCCTAACACCAGTGTCATAATACCATAACACCAGTGTCATAATACCATAACACCAGTGTCATAATGTCCTAATACCAGCACATGTAGCACCCTCAGATTTAATCAAAAAGAAAGAAAGCACAAATTAGCTAATAGGCCAACTTGTTCTGCAAATCAATTCATTAAAAATGTAATACTGACAACAGCAAAAAATAATATGCCAAACAAACTCAACTCCATATAACAAGTATGATGATATTAGACAGTAATGCGCTTCCTCACCGAGAGAGAATCGAAATAAATAAGTTGTGTTAGAGGTTTGAGAAACTCATGAATATATCTAAACTAGGTCACTATCTAAACAGCCCCAGTGCCCTTGGTGCTGCTGCAAATAGACTCAGAGTCCTTCTGCAGTCTGCAGCACTCCTTGGCACCTCCGAATGGAACCTTAGAATACTCAGCTACCGACCAGTTAACCACATAGGTCTACTCAGTTCTATCAAACATTTACCAAATAGAAGAAGAAAAATGGACACTTTTATTTGTCTCGTACCTCCATGTCATACATTGGAAGCAAGCATGTGAATATTAAACAGTGAGGAAATAAAACGTTCATATCACACATACACTACATGACCAAAAGTATGTGGAGACCTGCTCGTCGAACATTTCATTCCAAAATCATGGTCATTATATGAAGTTGGTGCCCCCTTTTGCTGTAATAACAGCCTCCACTAGATGTTGGAACATTGCTGCGTGGACTTGCTTCCGTCAGCCACGAGCATTAGTGAGGTCGGGCACTGATGTTGGGCGATTAGGCCTGGCTCACAGTCGCATTCCAATAAATCTCAATGGTGTTCGATGGGGTTAAGGTCAGGGCTCTGTGCAGACCAGTCAAGTTCTTCCACAACTATCTTGACAAACCATTTCTGTATGGACCTCGCTTTCTGCACGAGGGCATTGTCAAGCTGAAACAGAAAAGGGCCTTCCCCAAATTGTTGCCTCAAAGTTGGAAGCACAGAATCGTCTAGAATGTCATTGTATGCTGTCGCGTTAAGATTTCCCTTCACTGGAACTAAGGGGACTAGCCCGAACCATGAAAACCAGCCCCAGACCATTATTCCTCCTCCACCAAACTTTACTGTTGGCACTATGCATTCGGGCAGGTAGCATTCTCCTGCAATCCGCCAAACACAGATTCATTCCGTAGGACTGCCAGATGGTGACGCGTGAATCATCACTCCAGAGAACGAGTTTCCACTGCTCCAGAGTCCAATGGCGGTGAGCTTTACACCACTCCAGGCTACGCTTGGCATTGCACATGGTGATCTTAGGCTTGTGAGCGGCTGCTCGGCCATGGAAACCCATTTCATGAAGCTCCCAACGAACAGTTCTTGTGCTGACATGCTTCCAGAGGTAGTTTGGAACTCGGTAGTGAGTGTTGCACAAGGACAGACCATTTTATACCCGCCACGCGCTTCAGCACTTGGCGGTCCCATTCTGTGAGCTTATGTGGCCTACCACTTTGCGGCTGAGCCGTTGTTGCTCCTAGACATTTCTACTTCACAAAAAAACACTTACAATTGACTGGAGCAGCTATAGCAGGGCAACATTTTGACAAAACTGACTTGTTGGAAGGTGGCATCAAATGATGATGCCACGTTGAAAGTCACTGAGCTCTTCAGTAAGGCCATTCTACTGCTAATGTTTGTCTATGGAGATTGCATGGCTGTGTGCACAATTGTATACACCTGTCAGCAATGGGTGAGGCAGAAGTACCCGAATCCACTAATTTGAAGGGGTGTCACATACTTTGTATATATAGTGTATACTCCGTTTTATGTGGATTTGAAACATTGAGGAAAATAATTATAACGTATTCTCTTATCACCATATATGAGACATTGGAAGCAAAGAAAGTTAACAATAGTTTAATCTCCTGCCTGTTCAAGGTCGACTGTACTTTCTGTCCCTGGACAATAGTGTATACAAACCTGATGTACTGTAGCGTTGCAGGATGAGGATCAATGAGGATCCTGTATAGCAAAGACAGAACAGAGTTTTCTAAAGGGACTCTATGGCTGCCTCCCAAATCATACCCTATCCTCTACAAAGTGTACTATATGGACCAATTAGGTGCCTTTTGACTAGTAAAACTTGATGACAATTCTGTCATAAAGAGCACAAGTTCAACTTAATGAAAAACACAGAGGAAGATGTCAGCTTGATGTGGAAACGTCATTCACTTGTTCTCATCCTGTACAATGGTTGACCGTAACAGGGTTGACGAGTTCATATTAAATCAGCCATAAATCCCCTTGAAATGGAAGCTTGTTGTGTGCAACAGAGAAGGGCAATTGAATTCAAGCTTCAGAAAAAATAAAGTAAATTGTTCAAACATTTAATTTTTTTATTTAACTAGGCAAGTCAGTTAAGAACAACTTCTTATTTACAATGATGGCCTACCCCAGCAAAACTCAGACAACGCTGGGCCAATTGTGCGCCGCCCTATGGGACTCAGCCAGGAACCAGGTACTGCAGTGATGTCTCTAGCACTGAGATGCAGTGTCTTAGACCACTGCGCCACTCGGGAGCCCATTTCTGGCCTGTCTATCTGTGGGTAACATGGTTGACGTGTTATGATCAACCTACTCAGTTTTCCACCACAAAACACCAGAAAATGGCAAAAAACAGTTGAATCAGCTCACCTGCTTTTATAAAATATATTTAAAAAGGAATATTTTCACTGGATTAAAACAAGAGTTCAGTTCAGGTAACAGGGTTGACCTTAAAATGAATCACTAATAACAATAAATAAATGATCATCTTCAGAAATTACTGTCAAAAGCAACAACATAACTAGGACTTTACAATGATGGTGAAACTTGGAGAAATGTTGGGGTTAAGTGGGTTAAAATCTTACTAGAAGTCACGAAGGATGCACAGAAAATGCTGAATTTTGTCACTAACAAGTTTTTATTCATATTAAAAATCTGATGTATTGAATTCTCCATGTGATCTATATTAAATGGCACTTCATGTAATATAACAGGCTTTTAAAATTCAATATTTGTAAACAATTTCTACTTAAAAAGGAACTAATTTTGTGGAACCCCCCCTATATGGAATATTGTAAATAACCCGGTTATTATATGGAGTAGTGCACGATATGTCACCCACCACCTGGATTCGGTCTTATGTAGCAACATTTGAAATTGTGTTTTTTACATTGGATAAAAGTAGAGACTCAGAGCTACAAAATGGTATATCATACACTACATTTGAGGAACAATGGGAAAGTAATTCTGCTTTTAAAGTTGATCAACTTGTAAACTCACTTTTGAGAAAATGGCCTTTGAATGTTTTGGTATCTAGTGAAGAGCTCTTCTTTGTCTACACCCATTCAGCATCGTTCACACCCTCTAAAGCTTTAGCCCCACCCATCTCGTTTCACTCTCAGAGCGCACACTTGACGCTCTGGCCGATGATTGGATAACATGAAAACAGCCTAGCCAGCTCTGCTGGCAACAATTTCATTGGAATGCAGCCAATGGCTTTCTTTATGGTCTCTACAGTATGTGAGATAGTGTTGAACTCAGTATAGTGGAAGATGATGGGCACCTTAAAATCCGCACACCACTCTTGGAGGAGAAGGAAAGCTTACAGCAGATAAACCTCAATAATGATCGTCACAGCCCAGACCTGTTATCAATGTCTGCCACGTTTAACAGGGATGAAATGACATACTGTAAACTGTGTCCTATGAACTGATTTACAGTAACAGGGATGAAATTACATACTGTAAGCTGTGTCCTATGAACTGGTTTACAGTAACAGGGATGAAATGGCATACTGTAAGCTGTGTCCTATGAACTGGTTTACAGTAACAGGGATGAAATGGCATACTGTAAACTGTGTTCTATGAGCGGGTTTACAGTAACAGGGATGAAATGACATACTGTAAGCTGTGTTCTATGAACGGGTTTACAGTAACAGGGATGAAATGACATACTGTAAGCTGTGTTCTATGAACCGGTTTACAGTAACAGGGATGAAATTACATACTGTAAGCTGTGTTCTATGAACTGGTTTACAGTAACAGGGATGAAATGACAAACTGTAAGCTGTGTTCTATGAAACAATTTACAGTAACAGGGAGAGCAAACGTACTCTGTTTATTGTGCTCTGTTTCTCCATCCATGATTTTGGTCCAAGTTGTCATGACAATGCGCTGGCGGGGAAAAATGTTTGTTGCTTGTGGCTTGATTGAACCATTTTATGGGGTAAAAGTGTGGTAATTGGTTAAAATTGCGATCCCAATTTTTCAAGTGCAGTGATTTGACTGTTTTATGTGGTATTCGTGCAGTGATTGGTAAATTTTGCAAAGGCTTTCGTAATATGAAGAGAATTGTTGATTTTGTAAAAAAAAAAAAAAATGTGATTACAGAATCGCACAATCCTGGAGGTACTGATGTAATAGCAGCTGTATAAACCCTTCAGACTTCAGTCAAAGAGAGAGACAGGTGATTCATGGAACACACTTCCTTGGTTCCGTGGTTGCAGTTCTACCAACTGGCTGGTCCCGTGTGGCTCAGTTGGTAGAGCATGGTGCTTGCAACGCCAGGGTTGTGGGTTCAATCCCCGTGTTGGACAAGTATGGAAAAAGTATGCAGTCGCTCTGGATAAGAGAGTCTGCTAAATGACTTGAATGTAAAATGTTCCTTCGTCTTGGTTATCTATGGGTTGTGTGTTTCCATGTGTGAGGACAATCGGACGACCCATGGAAACAGTATATTTTGTATACTTGTTTTATTTTTTTCCCCTCGACAGCTTAGTTGCTTATTGTTCTGTAAATGGTATCAGGTTGTTCCTGTTCAGGGTTAACTAAATGAGTTTGTGTTTTAATTAGTTGTTTTGACAGTTCTCCTAATTGGGTATGTTTTTGACCATTTTATATAGTCTGTTGGCTGTTGCGTAACCTTACTCGCAAGTCAAGGAGTCGTGTATGTGTCATCGGCAGTTCATGAATATTCATGAGGTGGGGCCTGGCTGCATACAAATATCCCTGTCTCTATTTGTCATCCCAGCAGTTGGTTCATGTTCTCTGTGTTTATGTAACTGGCAAACAGACACACACGCAAACACACACACACACACATACACAAATGCATACATTTGCAAGCACATACACAAACGCACACGTGCATGCACACACACACACATACATACACACAAATGCATATTTATTAATTGGTAAATATTTTCTTAACTTTTCTTAACTCTTCTTAAACTGCACTGTTGGTTAAAGGGCTTGTAAGTAAGCATTTCACGGTAAGGTCTACACTTGTTGTATTTGGCGCATGTGACAAATACAGTTTGATTTGATGCACACACACACGCACACTCAAACAAACACACACACACATTCAAACACACACACACAATGCTCTACTTCAGTTACTTTGAACGCTTGGAACAATAACTCTCTAAGTTGTTGTTAATTCTCTGGTAATGTCATATTAGACTGTATGTACATGGTTTACAGAGAGAGAGATGATTCTCTGGTAATGAGAGGGAGAGAGAAGGAGAGGGAGAGCGAGTCGTGAGGAAACTCTCAAAAGAGTGTATACTGACAAAGCAGCAGGCCCAGATGGCATCCCTGGCCGTGTCCTCAGAGTGTGTGCTGGCAGGCGTCTTCTCAGACATCTTCAACATGTCCCTATCCCAGGCTGTAGTCCCCCCCGCTTCAAGGAGACCACTATCGTCCCTGTGCCCAGGAAAAATAAAGTGAAATGCCGAAATGACTATCGCCCGTTGCACTCAACCCGGTCATCATAAAGTGCTTCGAGAGGTTGGTCATGGCCCTCATCAAAGCCAGCATGCCAGGCACACTGGACCCCTCCAATGTGCCTACCGCACCAACAGATCCACGGAAGATGCCATTTCCATCGCTATTCAAACAGCTCTAACACATCTGGACAACAGGAACACCTATGTGAAAATGCTGTTGACTGCAGTTCACTTTCAACACTATTTTCCCCTCCAGGCTCGACACCAAGCTCAGAGCCCTGGGTCTGGACACCACCCTCTGCAACTGGATCCTGGACATCCTGACGGGCAGACCACAGGCTGTGAGGATTGGCAACAACACCTCTTCTACACTGACTCTTAACACAGAGGCCACCCCAGGGGTGTTTCCTCAGCCCTCTGTTGTACTCCCTGTTCACCCACGACTGTGTGGCTTTGCACGACACCAACTCCATCATCAAGTTTGCTGACGACACCACGGTTGTAGTCCTGACGTTGACCAACACCACCACCACTCTTGTCAAGAGGGTGCAACAGCGTCTTTACTAAGGCGGCTGTAGAAATTCGGCTTGCCACCCTTGGCCCTCTCCAAATACTACCGCTACACCATCGAGAGTGTCCTGAACGGCTGCATCATGGCCTGGTTTGGAAATTGCTCCATCTACGACCGCAAGGCCATCCAGCGGGTGGTGAAGATGGCCCAGTACATCACTGGGACCGTGGCCCTTCGGCGGGTGGTGAAGACGGCCCAGTACATCACTGGGACCGTGGCCCTTTGGCGGGTGGTGAAGACGGCCCCGTACATCACTGGGACCGTGGCCCTTTGGCGGGTGGTGAAGACGGCCCAGTACATCACTGGGACCGTGGCCCTCCGGCGGATGGGGAAGACGGCCCAGTACATCACTGGGGACCGTGGCCCTCCAGCGGGTGGGGAAGACAGCCCAGTACATCACTGGGGACCGTGACCCTCCAGCGGGTGGGGAAGACAGCCCAGTACATCACTGGGACCGTGGCCCTCCAGCGGGTGGGGAAGACAGCCCAGTACATCACTGGGACCGTGGCCCTCCAGCGGGTGGGGAAGACAGCCCAGTACATCACTGGGGACCGTGGCCCTCCAGCGGGTGGGGAAGACAGCCCAGTACATCACTGGGGACCGTGGCCCTCCAGCGGGTGGGGAAGACAGCCCAGTACATCACTGGGACCGTGGCCCTCCAGCGGGTGGGGAAGACAGCCCAGTACATCACTGGGACCGTGGCCCTCCAGCGGGTGGGGAAGACAGCCCAGTACATCACTGGGACCGTGGCCCTCCAGCGGGTGGGGAAGACAGCCCAGTACATCACTGGGACCGTGTCCCTCCAGCGGGTGGGGAAGACAGCCCAGTACATCACTGGGACTGTGACCCTCCGGCGGGTGGGGAAGACAGCCCAGTACATCACTGGGACCGTGCTCCCACCCATCTAGGACATCTACTTGGTGAGGAAGTCCTGCAGCATCAACAAGGACCCAACACACTCCAGCCACAAACTGTTCTCTCCCTTACCGTCAGGCGGACAGTATCGGAGCATGAGGTCTGATACCAACAGGATCAGAGACATTTTCTACCTACAAGCCATCAGACTGCTGAACACTTGAACTGGACTGACAACCTGCACTGACTCTCCACACCTTAGCACACATACCATCATTCAGACACACACACACACACACACACACACACACACACACACACACACACACACACACACACACACACACACACAAAAAAAAAAAACACACACACACACGTTGGTTTTACTTTCCAAGTGGAGACCAAATAATGTATTCCCATTCAAAATTCTATATTCCTTTACCTAAGCCCTAATACTAAACCTAACCCTAAAACCAAACCTAACCCCAAACCCCAATACTAAACCTAATCCCAAACTCTGAAATGTAACTTTAACCCCAAACCCTAAAACTAAACCTTACCCCAAACCCTAAAACTAAACCTAACCCCTAACCCAAATACTAAACCTAACCCCAAACGCTGAAACTAAACCATAACCCCAAACTCTAAAACTAAACCTAACCCCAAACCCTGAAACTAACCATAACCCCAAACCCTAATACTAAACCATAACCCCAAATCCTAACACTAAACCTAAACCCCAAACCCTGAAACTAAACTATAACCCCAAACCCTAATACTAAACCTAAACCCAAATCCTAATACTAAACCTAAACCCAAACCCTGAAACTAAACCATAACCCCAAACCCTGAAACTAAACCTAACCCCTAACCCTAAAACTAAACCTAACCCCTAACCCTAAAACTAAACCTAACCCCTAACCCTAAAACTAAACCTAACCCTAAAATTAAACCTTAAACCTAACCCTATAACTAAACCTAACCCCAAACCCTAAAATAGCCTTTTTCTTTTTGGGGACCAGCAAAATGTCCCCACTTTTTATTTTCTTCCTTGTGAGGACTTTTGGAACCCAAAACATAGTAAAGTAAGACCACAAACACACACACACACGTACTTTATGTTGGTATTCTTGTCTTGTATTATTTCTTATTGTTGTTGCATTGTCCTGAAGGAACCTGCAAGTTAGCATTTAGTCGGACTAATAAAACTTGAAACTTAATCACTAATATAGTTTTTATAACCATATTAATTTGCTTTGCCATGGTCCTTTTACTACAGTTAGTACAAAGGCTTGGAAAAGGTTTGCCTTTTACCATTTGTGGTGCCTTGATGAACAACAACAACAAAACAATGTGGTGTAACTGCAACGTCTGCTTCCAACTCACACTCTCAAACACGTAGATCCCCTGAACGCAGCTCACTCTCCAGATCCCAATCACCTGAATTCTAATCACCTGTTCACACACCTGTATATCATTATCACACACTATTTTGTTCAGTTCTTTGCACCCCATCATTGTGAGGTATTGCTTGTTTTGTGACACACTTCTATTCGGATTTCTGTTTTCCCTGTAATTTGATCCTCCTGTGTATGATAGTTTTTAAATGTTTTTATTTATTGAATATCCGAAACATACAATATACTTGCAGTGAAGCCGCTCAACAACTACATCATACCAGTCATCCAACAGACTCCCATCCAGAGCGACACACAGGAGCATCCAGGGTCAATGCCCTGCTCAAAGGCACGTTGACAAATCTACCACCAGACCAAAAAACATGAACCTGAACCCTCCAAGATCCCCCCACCGTTCCCCAATAGCTGTCCCTCAACCATTCGAGACCCCTCCCACAGTCCCCCCCAAGAAGAAAAATAAAAAATACAATTAATTCCATTCCCCACCCCCAAGAACCCCCCAATGCACCAACAACCAAGAGAATGAACTAAAGAGAAAAAAGGAAAAGACAGAAGAAAACAGCAAACAACAAAGAAAAATAATAATACATTTAAAACAGGACATCAAGGACAACTGAAATCATAACAGCAATGTCTACTTTATATGTTTGTGTGCATGTCTGGCACTGTTTGTGTGTTTTCTTGTATGTGTTTATTTGAATGAGAGTGTGTGTATATGCATGTGTACACACACCTGCACGGCATCAGCCTCAGGCAAACCGGCATTAGCTGTAAAAACACTGCCACTTAGAGTCATTCAAATGTACTTTTATTATGTTTTATTTTGACTTAAAAAAAACATTTATCTTTGACCATCATTCTATCTCCCACACAGCAACTCCACTCCCACTTGTCTCCAATTCCACATCCCAACCCTCAAGCTTCCCTCAGCCCATCCCATCTATCTCTGCTGGCCACCCACTTCGGGTTTCTATGCAACACATATCTTTCAACTATGCTGTGATGTATAACGTACAATTTCAATCTATCTAATCGAATAGAATCCACAGATTGCAAGTTGAAGATAAATACTTTACTTGGAGTACTAGTATATTAGTAATTGACTGACCCGGTCTCTCCAGATCTCCTAACAGTACTATTTCTAGGGTAAATTTTAGATCAATTGCTATGCATTTCCAGCCATTCCTGAACCTGAGACCAGAAACAGGCTATCTGAGGGCAATACCAAAATAAATGGTATATTGATTCTGTATCCTCACAACAAAATCTGCAGAGCTTCGATGACTTTATGCCCCAAATATTCAACATTTTGTTGGTGGCAAGAATTCTATATAATAATTTTAGCTGAACAGCACGAAGTCTTGAATCTTGCGTTGATTTATATATCAACTCATACACCCTGTACCATGGAATCGGCACATAAAAAATCTCTTCCCAACTATTTTGCAATCTGTATGGCACAGTTGTCAACATCCTGGTCCTCAAATGAAACGGGTATACTTTCCTATTTATGCTATTATTATTCTTCCGCCAGTTTTGATCCTTTATATTGGGCAGACAGACCAGTTCCTGTCACGATCATCGTATGAACATTCAGACCAAAGCGCAGCGTGAAATCAGTTCAACATTTTATTTGAAGTGAACCGCACAAAAACAATAAGAATGAACGAAACGTGAAGTTAATGAAGTGCTCACAGGCAACTACACATTAACAAGATCCCACAAAACACAGTGGGGAATTGGCTGCCTAAATATGATCCCCAATCAGAGACAACGATAAACAGCTGCCTCTGATTGGGAACCATACCAGGCCAACATAGAAATAAAACAACCTTGATAACCCACCCTAGTCACACCCCGACCTAACCAAAATAGAGAATAAAAGGCTGTCTATGGTCAGGGCGTGACAGTTCCCTACCTCCTCCCGTTGCCACCTGCCTCCTCCATTTTTTGGGTAATGCTGTAATCAATTGGTTGTACTTTTGGATTGAGCAGACATACCCGTACAATTCCATGAAGGACATAACTCTACCATTCCAATTTTTCAATATAATTTAAGAACAAAATACCCTTTTCAAACATCTTTCCCATAAATACAGGTATTTTATCAACCAGCACATTTGAGTTCAGCCATAATATTTGTTGTAATATTTGTTCTATTTTTTCAGGGGGATGAAATTGAAATTGTAGCCAGTTCTGCGATGCTTGTTTGAAAAAGAGAGATACTTTGAAAAAAGTGTCTACGTGTGTAACATGTAGTGCATATAGACTTAATTAATATTCATGATGATAATTGTAATCCATATCGTATCACCATCATAGTTGCATCATAATTACCTTTAACATAATTGAAAAACACATCCCAACATTTCCATAGCAATTGACGTTTCACATGATCATGAAAGAGACCTTGCATTACTATAGAGAAGGCTTCACTACAGTACAAATGTAAGCCGTACAATATGTTATTATTCCCCAATGCTCCTATTCTGATATCTTCCCCTTGCTTGTTGTAAACATATATAAACTTGTTCACAAATGCATAAAAAAGATAGACAAACAATAAACACATTAAATTATAAAACAGTTCTCGACAATAGAGAGAGAGGGAGAGAGAGAAGGAGAGTGAGAGAAGAGAGCGAGATCAGGTGTGTGTTCTTATGTATAAGTCTGTATGTGTAAGCAAGCATGTAATTGAGTACGTGTGTGTTCATATAAACTTTATAATGTTCAGATATTTTTACAGTTGCCATACCTTCTTTTTTTTCGTAACCTGAAGTCCCTGTAGAATTTAGTACAGCCATTGTGTTATGGAGCTGTCTCGGAATAGCTGACCATCTATAAAGCGTTTGTATGATAGTTTTGGCCTGCCTCACTAACGAACACATTTTGCCAATTCCCTGCTTGTACTTTAGCCTATCGGATTTTCTATTATCAACCTATTGCCTGATCTCCGGGCAATGTTAGTAGCCTTTTCCCTGCCTGTACTGTTGCCTTTTTGGACCCCCTGTGTATGACCTTCTGCCTGCCCCCGGACCCAGCTACCTGCCTCCTCCTGTGGTCCTTTACAAATCAACACCTGCTGCGTCCTGCGCTTGAAACCAGCTCTGTCTCCCATTGTGTTCATTACTGTAACATTATGAACACCTGCTCTTTCCATAACATAGACTGAACAGGAAACATGCTCACTTATCAGAGTCGATACGTTATCAGAGTCGGTACAGCCACCTGGTTTCTTCACGCATCCCGCCGACAGAAACAACCATATCTCTGGTAAGAAGAAGGGCGGGGGTGTATGCCTTATGATTAACGAGTCGTGGTGTGATCATAACAACATACAGGAACTCAAGTCCTTTTGTTCACCTGACCTAGAATTCCTTACAATCAAATGCCGACTGCATTATCTAACAAGAGAATTCTATTCCACTATAATCACAGACGTGTATATCCCCCCCAAGCAGATACCTCGATGGCCCTGAACGTTATTGGACTCTATGTAAACTGGAAACCACATATCCTGAGGCTGCATTTATTGTAGCTGGGGATTTTAACAAGGCTAATCCGAAAACACGGCTCCCTAAATTTTATCAGCATATCGAATGCGCAACCCGGGCTGGCAAAATTCTGGATCATTGTTACTCTAACTTCCGCAACGCAAACAAAGCCCTCCCTTGCCCTCCTTTCAGCAAATCTGACCACGACTCCATTTTGTTGCTCCCAGCCTATAGACAGAAACTAAAACAGGAAACGCCTGTGCTCAGGTCTGTTCAAAGCTGGTCCGACCAATCTGATTCCACGCTTCAAGATTGCTTCGATCACTTGGACTGGGATATGTTCCGGATAGCGTCAGACAACAACATTGATGTATACGCTAATTCGGTGAGCGAGTTTATTAGCAAGTGCATCGGTGATGTTGTACCCACGACGACTATTAACCTTCCCCAACCAGAAACCGTGGATCGATGGCAGCATCGGGCAAACTGAAAGCGCGAACCACTGCTTTTAATCATGGCAAGGCGACCGGAAACATGCCCGAATACAAACAGTGTAGCTATTCCCTCCGCAAGGCAATCAAACCAAGCTAAGCGTCAGACACGAGAGGTATGGGGTCTACAGTCAATCTCGGACCACAAAAAGAAAACCATCCCCATCGCGGACACTGATGTCTTGCTCCCAGACAAACTAAACAACTTATTTGCTCGCTTTGAGGACAATAGAGTGCCACTGACACCACCCACTACCAAAACCTGCGGGCTCTCATTCACCGCGGCCAACGTGAGTAAAACACTTAAACGTGTTAACCCTCGCAAGGCTGCCGGCCCAGATGGCATCCCTAGCTGCGTCCTCAGAGCATGCGCAGACCAGCTGGCTGGTGTGTTTACGGACATATTCAATCAATCTCTGTCCCAATCGCTGTGCCCACATGCTTCAAGGGGGCCACCATTGTTCCTGTTCCGAAGGAAAGCTAAGGTAACTGAGCTAAACGACTATCGCCCCATAGCACTCACTTCCGTCACCTTGAAGTGCTTTTGAGAGACTAGTCAAGGATCATATCATCATATCACCAATCGCAATCACACTGCACACTGCCCTAACCCACCTGGACAACAGGAATACCTATGTAAGAATGCTGTTTATCGACGACAGCTCAGCAGTTAACACCATAGTTCCCTCCAAACTTGTCATTAATCTCGAGACCCAGGGTCTCGACCCCGCCCTGTGCAACTGGGCCTGGACTTTCTGACGGGCCGCCCGCAGGTGGTGAGGGTAGGAAACAAGATATCCACCCCTCTGATCCTCAACACTGGGGCCCCACAAGGGTGCGTTCTCAGCCCTCTCCTGTACTCCCTGTTCACCCATGACTGCGTGGCCATGCATGCCTCCAACTCAATCATCAAGTTGCAGACGACACTACAGTGGTAGGCTTGATTACCAAGATGGCTACAGGGAGGAGGTGAGGGCCCTCGGAGTGTGGTGTCAGGAAAATAACCTCTCACTCAATGCCAAACAAAACAAAGGAGATGATCGTGGACTTCAGGGAAAAGCAGAGGGAGCACCCCCCTATCCACATCGACGGGACAGTAGTGGAGAAGGTGGAAAGTTTTAAGTTCCTTGGTGTACACATCACGGACAAACTGAAATGGTCCACCCACACAGACAGCGTGGTGAAGAAGGCGCAACAGCGCCTCTTCAACCTCAGGAGGCTGAAGAAATTTGGCTTATCACTAAAAACACTCACAAACCTTTACAGCTGCACAATCGAGAGCATCCTGTCGGCTGTATCACCGCCTGGTACAGCAAACTGCTCCACCCACAACCGTAAGGCTCTCCAGAGGGTAGTGAGGTCTGCACAATGCATCACCGGGGGCAAACTACCTGCCCTCCAGGACACCTACTCCACCTGGTGTCACAGGAAGGCCAAAAGATAATCAAGGACAACAACCACCCGAGCCACTGCCTGTTCACCCCGCTATCATCCAGAAGGCGAGGTCAGTACAGGTGCATCAAAGCTGGACCGAGAGACTGAAAAACAGCTTCTATCTCAAGGCCATCAGACTGTTAAACAGCCATCACTAACATTGAGTGGCTGCTGCCAACATTCCGACTCAAATCTCTAGCCACTTAATAATTATGAATTGGATGTAATAAATGTATCACTAGTCACTTTAAAGAATGCCACTTTATATAATGATACATACCCTACATTACTCATCTCATATGTATATACTGTACTCTATACCATCTACTGCATCTTGCCTATGCCGCTCGGCCATCACTCTTCCATATATTTACAGTGGGGAGAACAAGTATTTGATACACTGCCGATTTTGCAGGTTTTCCTACTTACAAAGCATGTAGAGGTCTGTAATTTTTGTCGTAGGTACACTTCAACTGTGAGAGACGGAATCTAAAACAAAAATCCAGAAAATCACATTGTATGATTTTTAAGTAATTCATTTGCATTTTATTGCATGACATAAGTATTTGATACATCAGAAAAGCAGAACTTAATATTTGGTACAGAAACCTTTGTTTACAATTTCCTGTGTGTATCAAGAAGGACATCCAGCCAACTTGACACAACTGTGGAAAGCATTGGAGTCAACATGGTCCAGCATCCCTGTGGAACACTTTTGAGACTTTATAGAGTCCATGCCCCGACGAATTGAGGCTGGTTCAAGGGCAAAAGGGGTGAAACTCAATATAAGGAAGGTGTTCCTAATGTTTTGTACACTCAGTATATATGTAACTATATAGAGAGACTCTACAGTCATAAACATCCACATAACTGGTTTCATACAGACACATGTGTCGTGTCTTTGGGCACCATTAACTTGAAGACATGTTATCAATTAACTCCCTGTAATTATTATTACGCGATTAAACTGATTAATTGTTTAACTGTAATTAACTAGGAGATCAGGGCACCAAGGAAAATATTCAGATTACAAAGTTATAATTTTCCTCATATAACTTTCCTATATTATAACATTATATATTATATTATAGTATCTGACCGATTATCTTCTGGTTTAAATGGTGTATTCTTTACCTCGCGTCAGTCTTATTCCAACGTCGTAAATTGTTGTATCTGCACGAACCCAGTCTTTACCAAAATCATCCATACATCAAATGTCTTAAAATCATTTATTTACTAACAAAGTAATTCACAGAAGGCATACAAACAGTAATTATCGTCACAAAGAATTGGTAGATTCATGTGCCCTAGTGGGCTAAACCGGCAATGGCAGCTTTTTAAACAAAGGGTCATAAAGGGCAGCTGAGGAGGGCCACACAGAGTTCATTAATATTAAACAATTGATATGCTAATCCCTTGCACATGAACGCACACTCATCGGAAACAATTGCAATCAATATCTATTTACGCTCAGTGTGTCGTCGTGATCCTTGTTGGAGAGTTTTTGTCCTGTTGGAGAGTTTTCTCTCTCTCTCTCTCTCTCTCTCTCTCTCTCTTTCTCTCTCTCTCTCTCTCTCTCTCGGTTAGAATGGATCTTTTCAAAGCGACATTCATTAATGTCGTTATAGAATGGATGTTTCGTCGGTCTTCGCATTCAATGATACCGAATTCTAGCTGCAGACTAGTACTTAATATCAAAGACTTGTTCTTATTCTGTATCGATAGTTTAACCAAGTGGTATGGTTAAAGTCAGTAGAGGAATGTATGGTCAAACCTATTGGCCAACTCGTAATGGAGTGGAGGCCTGGTCTGCAGAAAGTAAATCAGGGTGGGGGTTTTATACTTGAACATAGAAAAAGGCTGTCTCATGACGCCAGGTCTTGTCTGTGTCCCTGGGGGCTTGCCGATGACTGAGTTAAGCTTTGAACAGAAATACAATTCTATCACAATAACATCAGTACATAGCCTCTCAACATATTCCAAATAGCTTTAATCTTATTAAATCATTGTATACAACCATTTAGATGCAAGTCCCATAGCTGAGGCTATTATATAAACCTTAGTATGGTAATATGGCACTCCAATGAGTATCACAAAATTGTACCAAGCGGACCAGTTCGTAGCTGGATTCTTCACCAATCTTTTATACCTTCTCCAGAACATAAATGTCGATCGGTACCCCAATTCTGTGAGTTGGGAGAATTTCCTTTGTCTCTCTATGAAACCCCTCTCTGTCTCAACTGGGCCATGCAGCAGGACATTCTCCTTTAGAATTTTACGACCGACTTCACAGGGCCTGGGAGAAGTAGGTAGGGGGATGGTGCAAGGGGGAGGAGGTCAACTGTGCTCCCTGTACTCAGAGGGCAACGTCATGACACATGCAACTACAAATCCTCACAACAAGAGAAACCCAAACTGAAATTACAACTGACTACTGAGGCGGCTTGACAGTGTAGCACAGATCATTAGGATATTTTTAGACACGCCAAGGGCAGATTTCTAGATGAAAAGAAACATGTTAACACTGAACTATCAATTGCTTCTCTGTGGTTTGGAGATTTGTCTTGCAATGCTTTGAGATTGAATTTAAATATATTACATTTTTTTGTTAATTTTTTAACTGCATTTTTACAACTTTTTTGTATGTTAATATACAGGAATCAAATAAAAGTTTATTTGTCACGTGCGCCGAGTTAAAACAGGTGTAGACCTTAAAGTGAAATGCTTACTTACAAGCCCAACCAACAGTGCAATTGTAAGTAAAAAATAGGTATTAGGTAAACAATAGATGAGTAAAGAATTAAAAACAGTAAAATGACAGTGAAAATAAACAGTAACGAGGCTCTATACAGGGTATTACGGTACAGAGTCAATGTGGAGGTTATATACAGGGGTATTACGGTACAGAGTCAATGTGGAGGTTATATACAGGGTATTACGGTACAGAGTCCAATGTGGAGGTTATATACAGGGTATTACGGTACAGAGTCAATGTGGAGGTTCTATACAGGGTTATTACGGTACAGAGTCAATTGTGGAGGCTATATACAGGTGGTACCCGGTACAGAGTCAATGTGGAGGCTATATACAGGTGGTACCGGTACAGAGTCAATGTGGAGGCTCTATACAGGTGGTACCGGTACAGAGTCAATGTGGAGGCTCTATACAGGTGGTACCGGTACAGAGTCAATGTGGAGGCTATATACAGGTGGTACCGGTACAGAGTCAATGTGGAGGCTCTATACAGGTGGTACCGGTACAGAGTCAATGTGGAGGCTATATACAGGTGGTACGGTACAGAGTCAATGTGGAGGCTCTATACAGGTGGTACCGGTACAGAGTCAATGTGGAGGCTCTATACAGGTGGTACCGGTACAGAGTCAATGTGGAGGCTCTATACAGGTGGTACCGGTACAGAGTCAATGTGGAGGCTCTATACAGGTGGTACCGGTACAGAGTCAATGTGGAGGCTATATACAGGTGGTACCGGTACAGAGTCAATGTGGAGGCTATATACAGGTGGTACCGGTACAGAGTCAATGTGGAGGCTATATACAGGGGGGTACCGGTACAGAGTCAATGTGGAGGCTATATACAGGGGGGGTACCGGTACAGAGTCAATGTGGAGGCTACATACAGGGGGTACCGGTACAGAGTCAATGTGGAGGCTATATACAGGGGGGTACCGGTACAGAGTCCAATGTGGAGGCTCTATACAGGTGGGTACCGGTACAGAGTCAATGTGGAGGCTCTATACAGGTGGTACCGGTACAGAGTCAGTGTGGAGGCTATATACAGGTGGTACCGGTACAGAGTCAATGTGGAGGCTATATACAGGTGGTACCGGTACAGAGTCAATGTGGAGGCTATATACAGGTGGTACCAGTACAGAGTCAATGTGGAGGCTATATACAGGTGGGTACCGGTACAGATTCAATGTGGAGGCTCTATACAGGTCGGTACCGGTACGAGTCAATGTGGAGGCTATATACAGGTGGTACCGGTACAGAGTCAATGTGGAGGCTATATACAGGGGGGTACCGGTACAGAGTCAATGTGGAGGCTATATACAGGTGGTACCGGTACAGAGTCAATGTGGAGACTATATACAGGTGGTACGGTACAGAGTCAATGTGGAGGCTATATACAGGGGGTACCGGTACAGAGTCAATGTGGAGGCTCTATACAGGTGGTACCGGTAGGGAGTCAATGTGGAGGCTTATATACAGGTGGTACCGAGTACAGAGTCAATGTGGAGGCTATATACAGGTGGTACGGTACAGAGTCAATGTGGAGGCTATATACAGGTGGTACCGGTACAGAGTCAATGTGGAGGCTCATAACCAGGTCGGTACCGGTACAGAGTCAATGTGAGGCTCTATACAGGGCCTGGTCCCGGTACCGAGTCAATGTGGAGGCTCTATACAGGTCGGGTACCGGTACAGAAGTCAATGTGGAGTGCTTATATACCGGTGGTAACCGGTTACAGAGTCAATGTGGCGGCTTTATATACAGGTTGGTACCGGTACACGAGTTCAATGTGGAGGATATATACAGGTGGTTACCGGTACAGAGTCACTGTGGAAGCTATAATACAGGTGGGTACCGGGTTACAGAGTCAATGTGGAGGCTATATACAGGTGGTACCGGTACAGAGTCAATGTGGAGGCTCTATACAGGTGGTACCGGTACAGAGTCAATGTGGAGGCTCTATTACAGGTGGTACCGGTACAGAGTCAATGTGGAGGCTATATCACAGGTGGTACCAGTACAGAGTCAATGTGGAGGCTCTATACAGGTGGTACCGGTACAGAGTCAATGTGGAGGCTATATACAGGTTGGTACCGGTACAGAGTCAATGGGAGGCTATATACAGGTGGTACCGGTACAGAGTTCAATGTGCAGGGGCACCGGTTAGTCAGGTTAATTGAGGTAATATGTACATGAATGTGTAGCTAAAGTGACTATGCATAGATGATAAAACAGATAGTAGCAGCAGCATAAAAGAGGGGTTGGGGGGGATGGCAGGACATAATGCAATAGTCGGGTAGCCTATTTGAATACCTGGTCAGGAGTCTTATGGCTTGGTGGTAAAAGCTGTTGAGAAGCCTTTTGGTCCTAGACTTGGCGCTCCGGTAACGCTTGCCATGCGGTAGTAGAGAGAACAGTCTATGACTGGGGTGGCTGGGGTCTGACAATTTTTAGGGCCTTCCTCTGACCACCGCCTGATGTAGAGGTCCTGGATGGCAAGCAGCTTAGCCCCAGTGATGTACTGGGCCGTGCACACTACCCTCTGTAGTGCCTTGCGGTCGAAAGCCAAGCAGTTGCTGTACCAGGCAGTGATGCAACCAGTCAGGATGCTCTCTATGTTGCAGCTGTAGAACATTTTGAGGATCTGAGGACCCATGCCAAATCTTTTCAGTCTCCTGAGGGGGAATAGGTTTTGTCGTGCCCTCTTCACGACTGTCTTGGTGTGTTTGGACCATGTTAGTTTGTTGGTGATGTGGACACCAAGGAACTTGAAGCTCTCAACCTGCTCCACTGCAGCCCCGTCGATGAGAATGGGGGCGTGCTCAGTCCTCCTTTTACTGTAGTCCACAATCATCTCCTTAGTCTTGAATCCGGTGGTCAGTTGATTTGTGGTTTATCCTTATGGCTTTAATGTGTGCGTGAATACAGTTGAGGTCGGAAGTTTACATACACCTTAGCCAAATACATTTAAACTCAGTTTTTCACAATTCCTGACATTGAATCCTAGTAAAAAATGTCCTGTCTTAGGTCAGTTAGGATCACCACTTTATTTTAAGAATGTGAAATGTCAGACTAATGTTAGAGAGAATTATTTATTTAAGCTTTTATTTCTTTCAATTAGTATTTGGTAGCATTGCTTTTAAATTGTTTAACTTGGGTCAAACGTTTCAGGTAGCCTTCCACAATAAGTTGGGTGAATTTTGGCCCATTCCTCTTGACAGAGCTGGTGTAACAGAGTCAGGTTTGTAGGCCTCCTTGCTCACACACGCTTTTTTCAGTTCTGCCCACACATTTTCTAGAGGATTGAGGTCAGGGCTTTGTGATGGCCACTCCAATACCTTGACTTTGTTGTCCTTAAGCCATTTTGCCACAACTTTGGAAGTATGCTTGGGGGCACTGAGTTTGAAGGTAGGCCTTGAAATACATCCACAGATACACCTCCAATTGACTCAAATTATGTCAATTAGCCTATCAGAAGCTTCTAAAGCCATGACATCATTTTCTGGAATTTTCCAAGCTGTTTAAAGGCACAGTCAACTTAGTGTATGTAAACTTCTGACACACTGGAATTGTGATACAGTGAATGATAAGTGAAATAATTTGTCTGTAAACAATTGTTGGAAAAATAACTTGTGCTATGTCCAAAGCAGATGTCCTGAACGACTTGCCAAAACTATAGTTTGTTAACAAGAAATGTGTGGAGTGGTTGAAAAACAAGTTTTAAGGACTCCAACCTAAGTGTATGTAAACTTCAGACTTCAACTGTATATAATAATAATCAAAATGTCTTTCCACCTCAAGAAATTACAAAGTGCATCCTGAATTAATTTGGTTTTTTGTTCAATTCACTGGTCATGCTGAAATCCTGAATGGTTGTGTATGTACACTGTACATCAAATACACATTTTAAACTACCGTGTTGTCAGGATGTAAAATAAGCTTATATCCTGTGATTGTACTGGATCACCCTTTAAAATGACTCATTAGATAGTGAGGGATGTGGTTTTAATCCTACTAATAAGATCTCCATGCTCTGTAATTGACTATGTGTATTAATGAATCATCATCTGGTGACCTTGGCTTATCAATGCCCCTTTCCTGACGTCCAGTTCATAACCAGTACAGCAGTGGCTGTTATGTAGTTGTAGTGAATTCATTGAAGCTTACAGGCTCATGTAGAGGTGCTCCTGATGTGAGACATTTCTTGAAAGATCATAGAATCCCTGGAATGTTGTCAGCCACCACACGTACAAAAAGCTCAGCCCATCACTGAGATATAGATTCTCTTCAGCTGACCACCTTGAAGCCATTTTCCACCTATATTTGCTATGCCCAGATAAAAGTCAATATAGAGAGGGCCATGAAGAATAGACTAGTAAACTCTTATATCCACAGAAAGCTCTACCCTTAAAGAAAAACCACATGATTTCACATGCAGAAAATCACATGATTTCACATCAAATTTTACTTGTTAAATCATGGGACAACATGTGTTTTTGGAACACTTCCCACGTTTTTCACATGTGTAGTTTAATGTTAGCACATGTTGCTTTACGTGTTGTCACCTATTATCACATTAACTTCACATAAGATCACATGAAATTCAAGTGTTTTTTCCGTAAGGGTAGAATACTGATCCATATTTGTATGAGACTCAGTTGGCACAACACGGGCTCAAATACATTATTAAAATACTTGTCTTTAAAATGTTTTTACTGCATCAATTAAAATAAACACTATACATCTGACTGCATCAAATAAGGGTTCAATAGGCCTATGTCCTGTTGCATCAAATGAGTGCGACTTTACCTCTTAATGTACATCTGACTGCATCAAATAAGGTTTATTTCGATAGGCCTATGTCCTGTGCTTCCAATGAGTGCGACTTTACATAACTGTCCATGCAACATTTTCATTGCCTCATGAGTATTAAACAGACATACACGGACTTCCACATTACTTCCACATTTGGTACCAACGTTTTCGTCTTGTGCAGGGGATTATAAATACCACATTTATGTCACAGTAGGACTTCACATCAGAAATACAAGATCATATATTCTATCAGACGAACGGACTGCTCAGGACAACTCGTTTTGTATATTGTTTGTCTCAGTCTGACAGAGGTGGCTAACGACACAGTGAAATTCATATTGTTTGTCTCAGTCTAACAGAGGTGGCTGACGACACAGTGAAATTCATATTGTTTGTCTCAGTCTAACAGAGGTGGCTAACGACACAGTGAAATTCATAGTGTTTGTCTCAGTCTAACAGAGGTGGCTAACGACACAGTGAAATTCATATTGTTTGTCTCAGTCTAACAGAGGTGGCTAACGACACAGTGAAATTCATATTGTTTCTCAGTCTAACAGAGGTGGCTAACAACAGAGTGAAATTCATATTGTTTGTCTCAGTCTAACAGAGGTGGCTAACGACAGAGTGAAATTCATATTGTTTGTCTCAGTCTAACAGAGGTGGCTAACGACACAGTGAAATTCATATTGTTTGTCTCAGTCTGACAGAGGTGGCTAACGACACAGTGAAATTCATATTGTTTGTCCCAGTCTAACAGAGGTGGCTAACGACACAGTGAAATTCATATTGTTTGTCAGTCTAACAGAGGTGGCTAATGACACAGTGAAATTCATATTGTTTGTCCCAGTCTAACAGAGGTGGCTAACGACGCAGTGAAATTCATATTGTTGTCCCAGTCTAACAGAGGTGGCTAACGACACAGTTGAAATTCATATTGTTTCTCAGTCTAACAGAGGTGGCTAACGACACAGTGAAATTCATATTGTTTGTCTCAGTCTAACAGGGGTGGCTAACGACACAGTGAAATTCATATTGTTTGTCTCAGTCTGACAGAGGTGGCTAACGACACAGTGAAATTCATATTGTTTGTCTCAGTCTAACAGAGGTGGCTAACGACACAGTGAATTCATATTGTTTGTCTGTCTAACAGAGGTGGCTAACGACACAGTGAAATTCATATTGTTTATCTCAGTCTAACAGAGGTGGCTAACGACACAGTGAAATTCATATTGTTTGTCTCAGTCTGACAGAGGTGGCTAACGACACAGTGATATTCATGTAAGGAGTAGTACAGAAATTGTGCAATTTAGTGGTGTTTTTTTTTACCATTACTCATACCTTCATAATACATTTGAACAGTAAAAAACAAGTAATCCTTCATGTAGTGTACTGTCAAGCACCAAATCATTTTAATTTAGCTGCTTCCAAACACTAATGTAAAATAGGCATGAGCAAGCCGTTCACATCGTTGATAATACACTGTACACCAAGGTAGTAAATTACATTGAGAGGGGTTAAGTAAGACACGCAAAGGACAAATCTTTTCATTTAAAAAACTTAGGAGGAATGGGAACTTAAAATCAATGAATGAGCCAACTATAGACAGCGGGATGTAATTGATATGGACGTAATGTCTCCGATATAACATAATAGCAGGACGTGAGTCTTCTTCTGTGGTTGATTCATCAGGCAGCATAATAAACTGACTGATTGAAGGTGTCATCGGACTGAGATAAGGTCATGAACCTCTCCCTGGCCTCTTGTAATGTTTTCCCTGGGGGGGGGGCATGTTTTATTAGCTAAATGGAGGGAAACAGACAGTGCTTGTGCAATCCTGTACTCAACCTGAATGGATTTTTGTATTTTTATTTTAATGTTTCTACATGATGTTGACAATCTTAAAGGGGCAAGCTGGGATTCAAACATCAACAAAGTGGTCACTCTTTAACAAACATAGCATACTGTATCTACTTTTGATTCCTTATACATTTTTTTATATATATACTACCGTTGAAAAGTTTGGGGTCACTTAGAAATGTCCTTGTTTTTGAAAGAAAAGCTTTTTATTTTGTCCATTTAAAATAACGGCAGGTAGTCTAGTGGTTAGAGCGTTGGACTTGTAACCGGAAGTTTGCAAGATCAAATCCCTGAGCTGACAATGTAAAAATCTGTCGTTCTGCCCCTGAACAAGACAGTTAACCCACTGTTCCCTGGTAGGCTGTCATTGAAAATAAGAATTTGTTCTTAACTGACTTGCCTAGTTAAATAAAGGTAAAATAAAAAATAACATAACATTGATCAAAAATACAGTGTAGACATTGTTAATGTTGTAGCCAGGATGGTAAACTACAGTAAAGGCCAGTTATACTGGAGGATGATATCCAGGATGGTAACTACAGTAAAGGCCAGTTATACTGGAGGATGATATCCAGGATGGTAACTACAGTAAAGGCCAGTTATACTGGAGGATGATATCCAGGATGGTAACTACATTAAAGGCCAGTTATACTGGAGGATGATATCCAGGATGGTAACTACATTAAAGGCCAGTTATACTGGAGGATGATATCCAGGATGGTAACTACAGTAAAGGCCAGTTATACTGGAGGATGATATCCAGGATGGTAACTACAGTAAAGGCCAGTTATACTGGAGGATGATAGCCAGGATGGTAACTAAAGTAAAACCTGATAATTTAAGGTAGCTAGTGGAAAAGGAGAGACCTGGGAGAGACACTGGAGCTAACTGTTAATGAGGCATACCCCTGCCTCGTGGCAGCAGTTAGCAGCCACGCACGAACACACACACGTGCGTGCACACACACCAGCCTCAGACTGCATCAAAGCCTACATCAGACCAAACAAGGGTTTTAAAATTAATGAATGGCTTTGTCTCTGAGGGGTAATTTTCCATCATCAGCATTGGCAAACCCTATTGTCAGGGACTGAATAGGGAGGGAGGGAGAGCGGGGAGAGAGAGGGAGAGAGCACACCGTTGTTGGCTTGCATTTATCCTCATTAATTCTCAGATCACAGTCAATTCTCTTTTTCTCTCCCTGATGATTCTCTCTTTCTCTCTCTTTCTCTCTCTCTCTCCCTGATAATTCTCTCTTTCTCTCTCTCTCTCTCGCTTCCTGATAATTCTCCCTCTCAATTCTCTCTTTCTCCCTGATAATTCTCTCTCTCTCCCTGATAATTCTCTCTCTCTCCCTGATAATTCTCTCTCTCTTCCTGATAATTCTCTCTCTCTTCCTGATAATTCTCTCTCTCTTCCTGATAATTCTCTCTCTCTTCCTGATAATTCTCTCTCTCTTCCTGATAATTCTCTCTCTCTCCCTGATAATTCTCTTTCTCTTCCTGATAATTCTCTCTCTCTCCCTGATAATTCTCTCTCTCTCCCTGAT
Organism: Salmo trutta; assembly: GCF_901001165.1. Lineage (NCBI taxonomy): Eukaryota > Metazoa > Chordata > Actinopteri > Salmoniformes > Salmonidae > Salmo > Salmo trutta. The sequence continues at coordinate 29,355 of NW_021823215.1, forward strand.
AATTCTCTCTCTCTTCCTGATAATTCTCTCTCTCTTCCTGATAATTCTCTCTCTCTTCCTGATAATTCTCCCTCTCTTTCTTCCTGATAATTCTCTCTCTTTTCCTGATAATTCTCTCTCTTTTCCTGATAATTCTCTCTTTCTTCCTGATAATTCTCTCTCTCTTCCTGATAATTCTCTCTCTCTTCCTGATAGTTCTCTCTCTCTTCCTGATAATTCTCTCTTTCTCCCTGATAATTCTCTCTCTCTTCCTGATAATTCTCTCTCTCTCCCTGATAATTCTCTCTCTCTTCCTGATAATTCTCCCTCTCTTTCTTCCTGATAATTCTCTCTCTCTTCCTGATAATTCTCCCTCTCTTTCTTCCTGATAATTCTCTCTCTCTTCCTGATAATTCTCTCTCTCTTCCTGATAATTCTCTCTTTCTTCCTGATAATTCTCCCTCTCTTTCTTCCTGATAATTCTCTCTCTTTTCCTGATAATTCTCTCTCTTCCTGATAATTCTCTCTCTCTTCCTGATAATTCTCTCTTTCTTCCTGATAATTCTCTCTCTCTTCCTGATAATTCTCCCTCTCTTTCTTCCTGATAATTCTCTCTCTCTTCCTGATAATTCTCTCTCTCTTCCTGATAATTCTCTCTTTCTTCCTGATAATTCTCCCTCTCTTTCTTCCTGATAATTCTCTCTCTTTTCCTGATAATTCTCTCTCTCTTCCTGATAATTCTCTCTCTCTTCCTGATAATTTTCTCTCTCTTCCTGATAATTCTCCCTCTCTTTCTTCCTGATAATTCTCTCTCTTTTCCTGATAATTCTCTCTCTCTTCCTGATAATTCTCTCTTTCTTCCTGATAATTCTCTCTCTTTTCCTGATAATTCTCTCTCTCTTCCTGATAATTATCTCTTTCTTCCTGATAATTCTCTCTCTCTTCCTGATAATTCTCTCTCTCTTCCTGATAATTATCTCTCTCTTCCTGATAATTCTCTCTCTTTTCCTGATAATTCTCTCTCTCTTCCTGATAATTCTCTCTCTCTTCCTGATAATTCTCTCTTTCTTCCTGATAATTATCTCTCTCTTCCTGATAATTCTCTCTTTCTTCCTGATAATTCTCTCTTTCTTCCTGATAATTCTCCCTCTCTTTCTTCCTGATAATTCTCCCTCTCTTTCTTCCTGATAATTCTCCCTCTCTTTCTTCCTGATAATTATCTCTTTCTTCCTGATAATTCTCTCTTTCTTCCTGATAATTCTCTCTCTCTTCCTGATAATTCTCTCTCTCTTCCTGATAATTCTCTCTCTCTTCCTGATAATTCTCTCTCTTTTCCTGATAATTCTCTCTCTCTTCCTGATAATTCTCTCTTTCTTCCTGATAATTCTCTCTCTCTTCCTGATAATTCTCTCTTTCTTCCTGATAATTCTCCCTCTCTTTCTTCCTGATAATTCTCTCTCTTTTCCTGATAATTCTCTCTCTCTTCCTGATAATTCTCTCTCTCTTCCTGATAATTCTCTCTCTCTTCCTGATAATTCTCTTTCTTCCTGATAATTCTCCCTCTCTTTCTTCCTGATAATTATCTCTCTCTCCCTGATAATTCTCTCTCTCTCTCTCCCTGATAATTCTCTCTTTCTCTCTCTCTCTCTCTCCCTGATAATTCTCTTTTTCTCTCTCTCTCCCTGAAAATTCTCTCTCTCTCACTTCCTGATAATTCTCCCTCTTTCTTCCTGATAATTCTCTCTCTCCCTGATAAATCTCTGTCTTTTCTTTCTCCTCAGGGTATTGATCCTATTACTGTCCAGAGAGGAGGGTCAGACGGAGGGGGGTGTTAAGGTTAGCCCATCTGCCCTGGAGGCCACCCTCCGTCAGATCAAACATGCTGGTCTATTGGGACTCAAAGTCTAACTGATATTTATAGAGGTCTCGCTTCTAGCAGCTCGATAAATCACGACAACAACCTAAAAGAGGCTGAGTTCTGAGGTGTAGCCATTTAACAGTGATCTGTCTGTCTGATTTCTGAGGTGTAGCCATTTAACAGTGATCTGGCTGATTTCTGAGGTGTAGCCATTTAACAGTGATCTGGCTGTCTGATTTCTGAGGTGTAGCCATTTAACAGTGATCTGTCTGTCTGATTTCTGAGGTGTAGCCATTTAACAGTGATCTGTCTGGCTGATTTCTGAGGTGTAGCCATTTAACAGTGATCTGGCTGTCTGATTTCTGAGGTGTAGCCATTTAACAGTGATCTGTCTGTCTGATTTCTGAGGTGTAGCCATTTAACAGTGATCTGGCTGATTTCTGAGGTGTAGCCATTTAACAGTGATCTGGCTGTCTGATTTCTGAGGTGTAGCCATTTAACAGTGATCTGTCTGTCTGATTTCTGAGGTGTAGCCATTTAACAGTGATCTGGCTGATTTCTGATGTGTAGCCATTTAACAGTGAAAAGAAGAAATAGAAGAACTACAAAACAGTATTAGGGAGCGAATATGATTATAACAGGGTTTTTCAGACGGGGTGGGGCTATTTTTGTCAACAAATAGCAACGTTTGTCGCAAACGGGAAATACAGTACATAAAGCATGATGAGATTCTCTAATGCTCTCTCTGCCCCAAATTACTGGTGTCTGAGTCAGTCTCTTAAAACGGTCTGCGTCACTACCCTCAATAAACTTCCAGGCATTAGAACAAGCCTTCCTGAAATGTCCCATAATTGCCTTACTGCCACGGATGATATAAAGCAGAATATCATGCTATACAATGAACCATGTAATAAAGTTGTATGATTAAATTCCTTTCAGCCAGGCTTCTCTTTTCTCCGCCTCTCTACCTTCAGTATATTGTGTCATTTACATGCTTCACGGCTTGTAGCAAAGCAATCCTATTTACCCCTTTACAACCCATAAATGGAAGAGGTGTGAGGGCTTTTAACAATCGCAGGACAATATATTTTTTCATTCACAGAGCTAAAAGGGTCTATGCTGTTAATGTGTGATTTTATTAGCGGTGTATGTGTTTCTAAAGACTACAGTATTTAGGGTCATGCAGCAGAAATGTTTTCCCTCTTATGAAATCTGTCAACAGTCCTTCCTCATAAATACGTTTCCAAACATATCATAATTCTTCAAGAGTGCATTGATAGAAAAATGAATTCCCATCATGCTTTAAGTTTTTCTGCAGGTTAACAGAAAGCATTTCTCTAAGAGCAGCTTCTACCAAGTCTCCATGGCCCTATAGTGTTTACCCATTGGAGAGCACCAGCACAGTGGATTTTCATATCATCATATTCTTTCCAGTATCTCCACCCTGGCTTTAATTCCGCTCTGGTGAATGCAGACTAATCAATCTCTCTCAGTTACCATCTGTATGTCCTTAGCCATTGTCTTCGTACTGTACTGTACAGTCTGGCTTGTGGATAGTCAGTCTCCTAAGTGAATTAGAAGAGCTACATATCCTTTGCGTTGAGTGTTCTTGCTTGCATCTATCTGCTTTAGTAAATATTCAGACAATAACCATGTCCATGTTTGCACTTGTTGTGAATCATTTTCTACCCCAGTTTGATTAGCGTAAGGTTTTTTTTGTAGTGTACGCATGTTTAGATGGTAAAAGCCCATCTCCGTTCCACACCTGCACTGAGAAAAGCATAAAGAAACGATGATCACCTTGTCACCTGCGATGAATAAAGCTAATATTTCCATATACCCTGCCAATTAGAGACAAATACAAGACACACCAAGGCTACGGTCCACCCTCGTCCCTACCTCATTATATAGGCAGGGTAGGGCCACATTTCATAACTCCTAGTGTGCATCGCAAATGGCACCCTATTCCCTATATTCCAATGGGGCTCTGGTCAAAAGTAGTGCACTATATAGGTAGTAGGGTGACATTTGGGACGCAGACCTAGTTGATCTAGAATTGTGATGGCTTGTGTTTCCAGCTGTGAGGTTTTCCTCTTTCCTTTTAATCAGTGTTCAGTGCTGGACAATTACAGGCCCTAATATTCATAAAGGACTTGCAGTTAGAGGGAGACATGGCTTTGAAAGAGGGTAGACCAGGATGTCTGACAGCATTTAACAGCTTGAATTGATCCGTGACTCCTGCAGACATTTTACATCTTAGCTTTGAGGAAAAGATCTTCACCCTGGACAATAAATTAAATATTAATGAATTCCTCTGCATTCTGGGACTAAGTAATCTGTTCCATATGATGTTTTCACAGTAGGTAGTGGCAGCCAATGTTGATGTAACTATTGTACAGTTAAAACTCCAACCACGACTAATGCATTGAGTCTGAGTGAGTTTAGCAGCGAGATAAAGACTTAATAATGAGCCTCCAAAATATGCATTCAGTGACAGGTGCCATACAGTCTATGTATTGGCACCACAAGATAACACATAACTGACTCATGTAAGGAGATTTGTAGGGGGCCTATATATTTTGTTATTCATGGTATACCAGTGATGAACTCTCAAGAAAACCAAAGACACAGCTCCCTGCCTCCCCTGACACTCTGTAGGAGGGGCAATCACAATCAGAAGCCTTTGATACATTATTTCTGTTCAGATCCATATTTCATATTTCTATGAAGAACACTAAGACTCCGTCCCAAATGGTACCCTATTCCCTATATAGTGCACTACTTTTGATCAAATGTAGTGCACTATATACAGAAGAGCGTTCCATTTGGGAGGTATCCTAGAACTCTCTATGGAGCGTAATTACATTTCAAGGCTGGCGTTGTAACTTATCACACACTCAGTTGAAGGGTCCTTTTTTTTATCATTTTGCCCCTCTAGAATTAAATTTGCAGACCCCCTGGCGCTGCTTCATAGACTGACAAACTCAATAGGGATGACGTGTTGAATCGCAGCTGAATAGTGGCATACCAATCAGACAGTTTTCATATACAGTTCAAGTCAGAAGTCATTAAAACTCATTTTTCAACCACTCCACAAATTTCTTGTCAACAAACTATAGTTTTGGCAAGTCGGTTAGGACATCTACTTTGTGCATAACACAAGTCATTCTTCCAACAATTTTTTACAGACAGATTATTTCACTTATAATTCACTGTTTCACAATTCCAGTGGGTCAGAAGTTCACTAAGTTGACTGTGCCTTTAAACAGCTTGGAAAATTCCAGAAAAGCATGTCATGGCTTTAGAAGCTTCCGATAGGCTAATTGACATCATTTGAGTCAATTGGAGGTGTACCTGTGTATGTATTTCAAGGCCTACCTTCAAACTCAATGCCTCTTTGCTTGACATCATGGGAAAATCAAAAGAAATCAGCCAAGACCTCAGAAAAAATTAAAGGTACCGCGTTCATCTGTACAAACAACAGTACGCAAGTATAAACACCATGGGACCACGCAGCCGTCATACCGCTCAGGAAGGAGATGTGTTGTGTCTCCTAGAGATGAACGTACTTTGGTGCAAAAAGTGCAAATCAATCCCAGAACAACAGCAAAGGACCTTGTGAAGATGCTGGAGGAAACAGGTCCAAAGTATCTATATCCACAGTAAAACGAGTCCTATATCGACACAACCTGAAAGGCTGCTCAGCAAGGAAGAAGCCACTGCTCCAAAACCGCCATAAAAAAGCAAGACTACGGTTTGCAACTGAACATGGGGACAAAGATTGTACTATTTGGAGAAATGTCATCTGGTCTGATGTTTGGAGGAAAAATGGGGAGGCTTGCAAGCCGTGAAGCACGGGGGTGGCAGCATCATGTTGTGGGGTGCTTTGCTGCAGGAGGGACTGGTGCACTTCACAAAATAGATGGCATCATGAGGGAGGATAATTATGTGGATATATTGAAGCAACATCTCAAGATCAGTCGGGAAGTTAAAGCTTGGTCGCAAATGGGTTTTCCAAATGGACAATGAAAAACTGAGTTTAAATGTATTTGGCTAAGGTGTATGTAAGCTTTCAACTTCAACTGTTTCAACACTCTATGCAGGAACACAGTATTTATTTATATTAACTAGGGAAGTCAGTTAAGAACAAATTCTTACTTACAATGCCAGCCTAGGAACAGTGTTAACTGCCTTGTTCAGGGGAAGAACGACATATTTTTACCTTGTCAGCTCAGGGATTCTATCTAGCAACCTTTTGGTTACTGGCCCAACGCTCCAACCACTAGGCTACCTGCCTGCCCATAAGATACAGACAATATTTAGGAGAAAAAATCATCAGTAAGATACAGACAATATTTAGGAGATAAAATCATCACTTCTATAGATTAATACCTTCGACACAATAGCCAATTTCTCAGTGCTCTGTACTGTGAGGGTGTTGAAAGATTTATGAAATATTACACTTTTCTAAGTTGCCCTTCATCTTCCCATCTCTCTCCCACCCCCCTTTCCCATCTCCAGACTCCAGCTATGTCCAGTACTCTGGTAATTCCTACTTGGAGTTTGAGGGCATAGACCTTGGTGCCAACAACAACATCACTGTGAGTTTTCAGACCCAGGAGGCCCAGGGGACCATCCTGTACGTGGACCAAGGAGCAGTGACCAGGGGCTTCTTTTTCATGAAACTCTTCATCCAGGAGGGAATGCTACAGGTGAGGCTTTTTCTGAGTACCAAATGGCACCCTATTCCCTATATAGTGCACTTCTTTTGACCAGGGCTCATGAGACTCAACAACTTGAAACATGAAAGGTAAAGGTTTTTGTCCCAAATGGCGCACTCTTCCCTATATAGTGCACTACTTTTGACCAGGGCCCATATGACTCATCAACTTGAAACTTGAAAGATAAAGGTTTTGTCCAAAATGGCACCCTATTCTCTATATCTGCTATGGGATGCCCTATGGGCTCTGGCCAACAGACTACATAGGGAATAGGGTCATGTTTGGGACACAGACTCTATGTTTCTAGTCTCTATGAAGTCTGATTATTTTCTGTTTAATTGTTGTTTACAGTACTCTACTGCCTATCGGCTGATACAGCCTAGAATTGTGCATGTTTTGTGGACCATAGTGCTTTGTGCTATGTTTTTTCCCAAACAATTGATGCGCTATGTAGCAGACTATTATCATCACCCTGATCTGATGCATCATGTAGCAGACTATTATCATCACCCTGTTCTGATGTAGCAGACTATTATCATCACCCTGATCTGATGCATCATGTAGCAGACTATTATCATCACCCTGATCTGATGTACCATGTAGCAGACTATTATCATCACCCTGTTCTGATGTACCATGTAGCAGACTATTATTATCACCCTGTTCTGATGCACCATGTAGCAGACTATTATCATCACCCTGTTCTGATGTACCATGTAGCAGACTATTATCATCACCCTGATCTGATGCACCATGTAGCAGACTATTATCATCACCCTGTCCTGATGCACCATGTAGCAGATTATTATCATCACCCTGTTCTGATGTAGCAGACTATTATCATCACCCTGATCTGATGCATCATGTAGCAGACTATTATCATCACCCTGTTCTGATGCACCATGTAGCAGACTATTATCATCACCCTGTTCTGATGTACCATGTAGCAGACTATTATTATCACCCTGTTCTGATGCACCATGTAGCAGACTATTATCATCACCCTGTTCTGATGTAGCAGACTATTATCATGACCCTGATCTGATGCATCATGTAGCAGACTATTATCATCACCCTGTTCTGATGCACCATGTAGCAGACTATTATCATCACCCTGTTCTGATGTACCATGTAGCAGACTATTATTATCACCCTGTTCTGATGCACCATGTAGCAGACTATTATCATCACCCTGTTCTGATGTAGCAGACTATTATCATCACCCTGATCTGATGCATCATGTAGCAGACTATTATCATCACCCTGTTCTGATGCACCATGTAGCAGACTATTATCATCACCCTGTTCTGATGCACCATGTAGCAGACTATTATCACCACCCTGTTCTGATGCACCATGTAGCAGACTAATATCATCACCCTGTTCTGATGTACCATGTAGCAGACTATTATCATCACCCTGTTCTGATGCACCATGTAGACTGTTTTTTCTCTGTACTGTTTCAGTATGTCTTCTCCTGTAACCGAGAGGAAGGTATCAGAAGGATCAATACATCCATCCGTGTTGACGACGGAAATCCATACATCGTCTACGTCAGGTGGGTTCACTTTCTTAGAGATGTTGGGCCGCTTTCCCCTATACAGAATAAACCTAGTCCTGGACAAAAAAAGTGCTTTGAATGGAGAATTAGGACAAGGCTTTATCTATGTCTGGGAAACTGCCTCTTTAAGGTCCAATGAAACCGTTTTCATCTCAATATCTAATAATTTCTTGGTAACAATTAAGTACCTTACTGTGATTTGTTTTCAATTCAAATTCTTAGCAAAGAGCAATTTCTCAAGCAATAATTTTGCTAGGACTGCCTGGGAGTGGTCTGAGTGGGGAGGGGAAACTGAAAACCAGCTGTTATTGGCAGAGTGGTTTGGAACTCTCTTTCTTGTTGGTCTATTAACTAATTTATGCTTGGTGATGTCACCAGGCAGGCCAAAACTCTATCCCACCAAAGCAGGCTGAAATTTCAGGCGATCTTTTCAAACAACTCTTACACTAAAAGGGCATTATCATAATTTTCACAATTTCACAGTCTTATTCCAACCTCATTGTGTGGAAATGTATATAAAACACAGAAAAATCCAGTTTTTGACTACACCGTGCCTTTAATGAAAACATAAGCCTACTCCATAGAGGCTTGTACATGGTTAAAACAAGTTGTAACAAAGCATTATACCTGTAGGCCTAAAGAATCACCAAAATGGTAACCAAACTTGCAATGACATGGTAAATACAACATCATAAGTCTCATAGAATTAGCTTGAGATATGAATTTGTGCTGATAGATATGCCCAATATGTTCCTAAGTTGTTTTGGGGTGTCAAAATACAATATCTCAAGTGAATGACACGAGTTAGGCAGTTTCAAAATGATAAACTGATCAGTGCTCTAAAGTAATAAAAGTGGCCCTGCAGCTTCAAAATATTTCTCATTTAAGGCTAAGGGCTGCTGGCTGTGACTTGATCCCCTGCCAATTCTTCATTTTAAGTGTATTAATCTGTCATGTCTGTTTTTCAATTGAATAAAAACTAGCATCACTTGAAAATGCAACAGCAGCACAAATCCATCATTACGCCCTGGCAGCAGCCCTTAACACACCCTGGCAAGATAGAGAGCTGGCATAACCAGTGTAGAGACAGAGAGAGGGAGAGCTGGCATAATTGGGGTAGAGACGGGAAGAGGGAGAGCTGGCATAATCAAATCAAATCGTATTGGTAACATACACATTGTTAGCAGATGTTAATGCGAGTGGAGCGAAATGTTTGTGCTTCTAGTTCCGACAATGCAGTAATATCTAACATGTAATTTAACACATTCACAATGACTACGTTATACACACACAATGTAAGAAGATGGAATAAGAATATGTTAAATATAAATATATGGATGCGCGATGGCCGTGCGGCATAGGCAAGATACAATAGATGGTATAAAATACTGTGTATATACATACTGTAATGAAACAGGGAGGGAGCAGGTCTCGCACCCTCAACCTTCTAGCCCGAAGTCCAGCGCGCTATCAACTGTGCCGCAAAAGCATGCTCGAAGGCAGAGTCGATTTCCGCGCTTATAAACCCAGGGTCGTTACACTACTCCCTCCTTTCAAAGAGCGCGTCCTCGCGCTAGCTTGCGACTCAACGCCTTACAGGAACGCGCTCACCGGCCAAGCACACGCACTGTCGTGGATGCAAGGTCCGATCACTTCTGACACCAATGTAATCAAACAGCAGGGAGCAGGTCTCGAACCCTCGACCTTCAAGCCCGAAGTCCAGCGCGCTATCGACTGTGCCGCAAAAGCATGTTCGAACGGCAGAGTCGATTTCCGAGCTTATAAACCCAGGGTCGTTACAATACATATGAGATGAGCAATGTAGGATATGTAAACATTATTTAAAGTGACTAGTGATACCTTTATTAAATCCATTTATTAAAGTGGCCAGTGATTTGAGTCTGTATGTTGGCAGCAGCCTCTCTATGTTAGTGATGGCTGTTTAACAGTCTGATGGCATTGAGAGAGAGAAGCTGTTTTTCAGTCTCTCGGTCCCAGCTTTGATGCACCTGTACTGACCTTGCCTTCTGGATGATAGTGGGGTGAACAGGCAGTGGCTCAGGTGGTTGTTGTCCTTGATTATCTTTTTGGCCTTCCTGTGACATCAGGTGCTGTAGGTGTCCTGGAGGGCAGGTAGTTTGCCCTCGGTGATGCGTTGTGCAGACCTCACTACCCTCTGGAGAGCACTTCGGTTGAGAGCAGTTCAGTTTCCGTACCAGGCAGTGATACAGCCCGACAGGATGCTCTCAATTGTGCATCTGTAAAAGTTTGTGAGGGTTTTAGTTGACAAGACGCATTTCTTAAGCCTCCTGAGGTTGAAGAGGCGCTGTTGTGCCTTTTTCACCACGCTGTCTGTGTGGGTGGACCATTTCAGTTTGTCCGTGATGTGTACGCCGAGGAACTTAAAACTTTCCACCTTCTCCACTACTGTCCCGTCGATGTGGATAGGGGGGTGCTCCCTCTGCTGTTTCCTGAAGTCCACAATCATCTCCTTTGTTTTGTTGACATTGAGTGTGAGGTTATTTTCCTGACACCACACTCCGAGGGCCCTCACCTCCTCCCTGTAGGCTGTCGCGTCGTTGTTGGTAATCAGGCCTTCCTGTGACATCAGGTGCTGTAGGTGTCCTGGAGGGCAGGTAGTTTGCCCTCGGTGATGCACTGTAGTGTCGTCTGCAAACTTGATGATTGTGTTGGAAGCGTGCATGGGCACGCAGTCATGGGTGAACAGGGAGAAGCTGAGAACGCACCCTTCTGGAGCCCCAGTATTGAGGATCAGCGGGGTGGAGATGTGGTTTCCTACCTTCACCACCTGGGGGTGGCCCGTCAGAAAGTCCAGGACCCAGTTGCACAAGGCGGGATTGAGACCCAGGCTCTCAAGCTTAGTAATGAGTTTGGAGGGTACTATGGTGTTGAATGCTGAGCTGTAGTCAATGAACAACATTCTTACATAGGTATTCCTCTTGTCCAGATGAGATAGGGCAGTGTGATGGCGATTGCGTCGTCTGTGGACCTAATGGGACGGAAAGCAAATTGGAGTGGGTCTAGGGTGTCAGGTAGGGTGGAGGTGATATGGTCCTTGACTAGTCTCTCAAAGCACTTCATGATGACAGAAGTGAGTGCTACGGGGCAATAGTCATTAAGTTCAGTTTCCTTAGCTTTCTTGGGAACAGGAACAATGGTGGCCATTTTGAAGCATGTGGGGACAGCAGACTGGGATAGGGATGGATTGAATTTGTCCGTAAACACTCCAGCCAGCTGGTCTGGGCATGCTCTGAGGACGCGGCTAGGGATGCCGTCTGGGCCGGCAGCCTTGCGGGGGTTAACACATTTAAATGTTTTACTCACGTCGGGCATGGAGAAGGAGAGCCCGCAGTCTATGGTAGCGGGCCGTGTCGGTGGCAATGTATTGTCCTCAAAGTGCGCAGAAGTTGTTTAATTTGTCTGGGTGCAAGACGTCGATGTCTGTGACGAGGCTGGTTTTCTTTTTCTAATCCGTGATTGTCTGTAGACCCTGCCACATATGTCTCGTGTCTGAATCCGTTGAATTGCGACTCCACTTTGTCTCTCTACTGACGCTTTGCTTGTTGGATTGCCTTACGGAGGGAATAACTACACTGTTTGTATTCGGTCATGTTTCCAGGAGCCTTGCCATGATTAAATGCAGTGGTTCGCGCTTTCAGTTTTGCGTGAATGCTGCCATCAATCCACAGTTTCTGATTAGAGACAGAGGAAGGGAGAGGGAGAGCTGGCATAACCAGTGTAGAGACAGAGAGAGGGAAGAGGGGGAGGGAGAGCTGGCATAACCAGTGTAGAGACAGGGAGAGGGAGAGCTGGCATAACCAGTGTAGAGACAGGGAGAGGGAGAGCTGGCATAACCAGTGTAGAGACAGAGGGAGGGAAGAGGGAGAGCTGGCATAACCAGTGTAGAGACAGGGAGAGGGAGAGCTGGCATAACCAGTGTAGAGACAGGGAGAGGGAGAGCTGGCATAACCAGTGTAGAGACAGAGGGAGGGAAGAGGGAGAGGGAGAGCTGGCATAACCAGTGTAGAGACAGGGAGAGGGAGAGCTGGCATAACCAGTGTAGAGACAGAGGGAGGGAAGAGGGAGAGCTGGCATAACCAGTGTAGAGACAGAGGGAGGGAAGAGGGAGAGGGAGAGCTGGCATAACCAGTGTAGAGACAGAGGGAGGGAAGAGGGAGAGCTGGCATAACCAGTGTAGAGACAGAGGGAGGGAAGAGGGAGAGCTGGCATAACCAGTGTAGAGACAGAGGGAGGGAAGAGGGAGAGGAGAAAAGGTCTCCAAGCTTCACCTTGACTAAAGCAAATCTTTAGTGATGGGCTGATGACCACAGCCTCCATCTCTGTTCGATCCATAGACAGGGACAAGGATGGGTCTCCATCCCTCCCTCCTTCCCTCTATCTATCCCCAACATCACTGCTTCACCCACCTGTCCACCAGCCTGCTTCATTATAACGTTTTAACATTTTAATAGATCTTCCCGTCGAAGACAAATTTCAATATGTTTAATAGAAATCCCCAGACTGGGGCTGCATGGTTTCTGAAGGTTTGTGTCCCAAATGAAACTATATTCCCTACATAGTCCAGTACTTTCGACCAAAGTAGTGCACTAAATAAGGAATAGGATGCCATTTGTAATGCTTCTCAAGGACTCTGTCTGTCTGAGGGGCCTGGTGCCCTCTGGCTGGAGGCCAGGCAGTCCTCTTTCTCTGGCAGAGTGATCCTAAATTAACCACCTCCCTCCCTCCTCCACATCCTCCCTCCCTCCACATCCTCCATCTCTCTCTATCCATGTTGGCTCTGGAGGAAGGACTTAGGTAGCCCTGGGTCTCTCTCTCTCGCTCCCTCTCTTCTCTCTCACCCCGATAGTTGTGCCACAGCCACCAAACGCCACACAGCCAGCCTGCAAATGACAGGTTTAACAAATCAGGGTTGATTGCTTCCTAGACCTCCCTCCCTCTCTCCATCCTTCCCTCCCTCCCCTCGACGAGGGGATATCAGTAGGCACCAGGGAGGGAGGGATAGAGGGATGGAATGAAAGAGGGAGGAAGGGGAAGCACATCTGTGGACAGAGTACCCTCCAGCTGCACATAGTTATCCCAGAATCAGGTAATTATCTCCTCTCCCCTGTTGTTTGGAAAAGGGGCTGAATTAGCTTTGGAAATCTCCCAGTGGATCCTCACGGCTCAGCTCAGTGATGGCTCAGGCTCCAGTCCAGAGCAGGCTGGCTGTCCGACTCCAAAACGCACAAGGTGTCTGAAGAGGGGAAGGAAGAGGGGAAGGAAGAGGGGAGGGAAGAGGGGAGGGAAGAGGGGAGGGAAGAAGGGAGGGAAGAAGGGAGGGGAGGGAATAGGGAAGGAAGAGAGGAAGGAAGTGGGGAGGGGAGGGAGGAGGGGAAGGAGGAGGGGAGGGAAGAGGGGAAGGAGAGAGGAGAAGGAAGAGGAGAGGGAAGAGGGGAAGGAAGGGGAGAGGAGAAGGAAGAGGGGAGGAAGTGGGGAGGGGGAGAGGAGAAGGAAGAGGAGAGGGAAGGAAGGGGAGAGGGGAAGGAAGAGGAGAAGGAAGAGGGGAGGGAAGAGGAGAGGGGAGGGAAGAGGGGAGGGAAGAGGGGAGGGGAAAGAAGTGGGGAGGGGGGAGGAGAGGGAAGAGGGGAGGGGAAGGAAGAGGGGAGAGAAGAGGGGAAGGTAGGGAAGAGGGGAGGGAAGAGGGAAGTGGGGAGGGAGGAGAAGGAAGAGGAGAAGGAAGAGGGGATGGGAGGGAAGAGGGAAGAGGGGAGGGAAGAGGGGAAATGGAAGGGTATAATAAAATAAAAAAGGGTATATGTGCCCAGAGGAAAGTGGAATAAAATACCTTGAGGTTAAATGTGGCTCTGCTTCCCTGTCTCATCGGCCTGCCTTTTGTTGTGGTTGCTGCTGTTTATGGAGCAGGATAGTGATTGGTTTATTGTCATCGCACCCTAAATAGTTGAAATAGCTTATTGTGAAGGAGTATTGGCACAGAAATAAATCCACATATAGAATCATGTAGATTATTTACTGCATTTGAAAGCCATGAGACTTTATTCTCAATCTCCATACCACCAGAGGCAATATTATCAGATAGGAAGTAAAAAATGTACTTTTAACATATCAGTGTACATAATATGAAAACTGCTGTATCTGAAGTCCATCCTTACATATCATGATTTGATAGCATCTAGTGTTTCATTACTTTGAGCCTTGATTGAGGCATGAAATGATCCCTGAGTAACTGTGCCATGTTAAAAACACATTGATATACTATGTTCAAGTCTTATCTTTAGTTCAATATTTCATTATCAAATCAAAGTCTAATTTTATTTGTCACATGCGCCGAATACAACAGGTGTAGACATTACCGTGAAATGATTACTTGCAAGCCCTTAACCAACAATACAGTTCAAGAAATAGTTACAAAAATATTTACAAAATAAACTAAAGTAAAAAAATATATATACAAAAAAAATATAGAAAAGTAACACAAGAAAATGACATAACAATAACGAGGATATACAGTCGTGGCCAAAAGTTTTGAGAATGACACAAATATACATTTTCACAAAGTCTGCTGCCTCAGTTTGTATGATGGCAATTTGCATATACGCCAGAATGTTATGAAGAGTGATCAGATTATTTGCAATTAATTGCAAAGTCCCTCTTTGCCATGCAAATGAACTGAATCCCCCCAAAAACATTTCCACTGCATTTCAGCCCTGCCACAAAAGGACCAGCTGACATCATGTCAGTGATTCTCTCGTTAACACAGGTGTGAGTGTTGACGAGGACAAGGCTGGAGATCACTCTGTCATGCTGATAGAGATCTAATAACAGACTGGAAGCTTCAAAAGGAGGGTGGTGCTTGGAATCATTGTTCTTCCTCTGTCAACCATGGTTACCTGCAAGGAAACACATGCCGTCATCATTGCTTTGCACAAAAAGGGCTTCACAGGCAAGGATATTGCATCTAAATCAACCGTTTATCGGATCATCAAGAACTTCAAGGAGAGCGGTTCAATGTTGTAAAGAAGGCTTCAGGGCGCCCAAGAAAGTCCAGCAAGCGCCAGGACCGTCTCCTAAAGTTGATTCAGCTGCGGGATCGGGGCACCACCAGTACAGAGCTTGCTCAGGAATGGCAGCAGGCAGGTGTGAGTGCATCTGCACGCAGAGTGAGGCAAAGACTTTTGGAGGATGGCCTGGTGTCAAGAAGGGCCGCAAAGAAGCCACTTCTCTCCAGGAAAAACATCAGGGACAGACTGATATTCTGCAAAAGGTACAGGGATTGGACTGCTGAGGACTGGGGTAAAGTCATTTTCTCTGATGAATCCCCTTTCCGAATGTTTGGGGCATCCGGAAAAAAGCTTGTCTGGAGAAGACAAGGTGAGCGCTACCATCAGTCCTGTGTCATGCCAACAGTAAAGCATCCTGAGACCATTCATGTGTGGAGTTGCTTCTCAGCCAAGGGAGTGGGCTCACTCACAATTTTGCCTAAGAACACAGCCATGAATAAAAAAATGGTACTAACACATCCTCCGAGAGCAACTTCTCCCAACCATCCAGGAACAGTTTGGTGACGAACAATGCCTTTTTCAGCATGATGGAGCACCTTGCTATAAGGCAAAAGTGATAACTAGGTGGCTCCTGGAACAAAACATCAATATTTTGGATCCATGGCCAGGAAACTCCCC
Source organism: Salmo trutta (assembly GCF_901001165.1). NCBI lineage: Eukaryota > Metazoa > Chordata > Actinopteri > Salmoniformes > Salmonidae > Salmo > Salmo trutta. The sequence continues at coordinate 45,192 of NW_021823215.1, forward strand.
ATACCTTAATCCTTGAGAACTTGTGGTCAATCCTCAAGTGGCAGGTGGACAAACAAAAACCCCACAAATTCTGACAAACTCCAAGCATTGTTATGCAAGAATGGGCTGCCATCCGTCAGGATGTGGCCCAGAAGTTAATTGACAGCATGCCAGGGCGGATTGCAGAGGTCTTGAAAAAGAAGGGTCAACACTGCAAGTATTGACTCTTTGCATCAACTTCATGTAATTGTCAATAAAAGCCTTTGACACTTATTAAATGCTTGTAATTATACTTCAGTATTCCATAGTAACATCTGACAAAAATATCTAAAGACACTGAAGTCTTTTGAAATTAATATTTGTGTCATTCTCAAAACTTTTGGCAACGACTGTATACGAGGGGTAAGATGCACTCACGAGTCAATACGGGTCCCATAAAGTTGTGCACTATTGTGTACAGTGTCACCCAATTCATATGATATGTTACAAATTATTATGTGCATTTGTACAATATGTTAGGATTTTGTAAGTGCTTAAGATCCATTTCTCTTTAACATGTTCACTAGCATACTACTTAGTATGAGCAATATACTGACATGTATTCTATGTTGTATGTTATGGTGGATATTGGAACAGAGCTAACATGTCTATAACATTAATAAGATTGCGAATGCCATGCCCTGCTACTGTTTACGCTCTAGCAAGGCAATTCATGCCTTAATGCCTGCTGAATCATGTGAGAATGATGTTTGGATGTGGTTGGATGACTGATTAGTAGACAGAATGTAGTCGGATGACATATGGGTAGAGAGGATGTGGTCAGCTGACATATGGGTAGAGAGGATGTGGTCAGCTGACATATGGGTAGAGAGGATGTGGTCAGCTGACATATGGGTAGAGAGGATGTGGTCAGCTGACATATGGGTAGAGAGGATGTGGTTAGATGACATATGGGTATTGAGGATGTGGTTAGATGACATATGGGTAGAGAGGATGTGGTTAGATGACATATGGGTAGAGAGGATGTGGTTAGATGACATATGGGTAGAGATGATGTGGTTAGATGACATATGGGTAGAGAGGATGTGGTTAGATAACATATGGGTAGAGAGGATGTGGTTAGATGACATATGGGTAGAGAGGATGTGGTTAGATAACATATGGGTAGAGAGGATGTGGTTAGATAACATATGGGTAGAGATGATGTGGTTAGATAACATATGGGTAGAGAGGATGTGGTTAGATAACATATGGGTAGAGAGGATGTGGTTAGATGACATATGGGTAGAGAGGATGTGGTTAGATGACATATGGGTAGAGAGGATGTGGTTAGATGACATATGGGTAGAGAGGATGTGGTTAGATGACATATGGGTAGAGAGGATGTGGTTAGATGACATATGGGTAGAGAGGATGTGGTTAGATGAGGGGGACGGACATAACGGACGGACGGACAGACAGGGGAAGCTTGCCTTACAATATCCTCTCACATGTCACTCCAACTGTGTCATTTTGAAATGAATGAGGATGGCTGGCTGAAGATGGAGGGAGACGAGAGGATGTTGTTTGTGACTCTGTCACGGTTGAGCATCCAATCAACAGAGACATATTTCAAATCAAGTGGAAGAGAAAAGACACTATAGGAACTAGACTATCGAGTCCCAAATGGCACCCTATTCCCTGTATGCCCTGGTCGAAAGTAGTGCCCTATACAGGGAATAGGGTGGCATTTGGAACATAACCACAGCCATAAGATGACCTGCTGGCGTCGCTCTCTGTATTCAGGAGACAAACATGTCATTGGTCTCTTAGCTTTTAAGTATAAATATTCATTTCAGATTAGGTCGTGTTCATAAACATGTAATTTGTCATGGCTTGTGAAGAGCTCTTGTGCCGTATGCAAATCAAAATCCAGCATGCACAACATGAGTGTATAGCTTAAAACAACCTCTTAAAACATCTGGTAATTATAACACAGCTTCAATCTAACCACTGCCATCTCACGTCATGACTCTTAAGTCAAGAGGCCATGTTGGTGCTTGATGCAACCGTGATGAAGCTCTATCCACCCAAGACATGAGTTATAAGAGATCCATTACATTGTGGGACGATGTTCAACATTACCAAAGTGCTGGAGTTTTTTAATTTTTCAAAAGGATATGTTTCAACGTCATTAGGCTGTACAAGCCAGAAGTTTAAATGAAAGTTGATGTATTGCAGCATGTATCACGTAGCTACAACGTTAGTCCGGAGGGGTAATATCCTAGATTCAACTCAATGCAGTATACAATATACACTACAGGACCAAACGTATGTGGATACCAGCTCGTCAAACATCTCATTCCAAAATCATGGGCATTAATATGGAGGTGGTCCCCCCTTTTGCTGCTATAACAGCCTCCATTCTTCTGGGAAGCCTTTCCACTAGATGTTGGAACATTGCTGCAGGGACTTGCTTCAATTCTGCCACGAGCATTAGTGAGGTCGGGCACTGATGTTGGGCGATTAGGCCTGGCTCACAGTCGGCATTCCAATTCATCTCAATGGTGTTCGATGGAGTTAAGGTCAGGGCTCTGTGCAGACCAGTCAAGTTCTTCCACAACTATCTTGACAAACCATTTCTGTATGTACCTCGCTTTGTGCACGGGGGCATTGTCATGCTGAAACTGGAAAGGGCCTTCCCCAAACTGTTACCACAAAGTTGGAAGCACAGAATCGTCTAGAATGTCATTGTAGTATGATGTAGCTTTACGATTTCCCTTCACTGGAACTAAAGGGCCTAGGCCTGAACCATGAAAAACAACCCCAGACCATTATTCCTCCTCCACCAAAACACTATACATGTGGGCAGGTAGCATTCTCCTGGCATCCGCCAAACCGAGATTCGTCCATCAGACTACCAGATGGTAAAGAGTGATTCATCACTCCAGAGAACGTGTTTCCACTGCTCCAGAGTCCAATGGTGGCGAGCTTTACACCACTCCAGCCGACGCTTGGCATTGCACATGGTGATGCAAGGTTTGTGTGCGGCTGCTCGTCCATGAAAACCCATTTCATGAAGCTCCCGATGAACGGTTATTGTGCTGACGTAGCTTCCAGAGGCAGTTTGGAAATCGGTAGTGAGTGTTGCAACTGAGGACAGATGATTTTTACGCACTACGCTTTTCAGCGGCCCCTTTCTGTGAGCTTGTGTGGCCTACCAATTCATAGCTGAGCCGTTGTTTGCTCCTAGACATTTCCACTTCACAACAACAGCACTTACAGTTGACCGGGGCAACTCTAGCAGGGCAGAGGCCAATCTACTGCCAAATGTTTGTCTATGGAGATTGCATGGCTGTGTGCTCAATTGTATACACCTGTCAACAATGGATGTGGCTGAAATAGCCTAATCCACAAATGTGAAGGGGTGGCCACATACTTGTGTATATATAGTGTATACCCGGTATCCTTGTAAACCCTGGTCTTATTCATTAGTACCCTTCTCACTCAGCTCAACCTGTTTTCTGTGTGAAAATTTTAAGAAGGCAGAACAGTCATGAAATAAGCATTAGGAAAGCTGTTAAAGTAATTGTGTACTCCTCAGGCTAGCCTAATAGAAACCTATTACAATAAGGCAGTTTAGCCTTATAATGTCCATTGGTGATATTTATGTAAAACACCATCATTAGTTTTGAACATTTACGTTCATTAAGCAAACAACCCTTTAAAAATGTTGGTTTTCTAATAATACAGTATAATACAATATGACATTTAGTTGTTTTTTTAAATGTCTGGTTTGGAAATGTATATTGAGAACCTCTGTATTTCTTGTGAGAATATGTTCTATGAAGATATGTTCTTTGAAGATATGTTCTGTGAAGATATGTTCTGTGAACATATTTTTGTGAACATATTTCCTGTAAACATATTTATTGTTAAAAATGTTCTTGTGAACATATTTTCTTGTGAACATTTGTTACAGACAACACCTGGCGCCATGCGAAGCGGAGGTGGTTGTGTCTGGTATGAGAGAGTCAGAATCCAGCCCAGCAACTACTGGTCAGGACTCACCACACAGAGAACAAGCCATATGTTATAGGGGGCTTGCCTCGCTCGATACCTGCCATATTCAGGTGAGTTAGTGTGGTTTCTGACAATACATATCGGTAGTAATATGTGTAGATGTCTTCAACTTTATTCAATGATATACTATATAAATATATTTTAAATCCCTATCAAATCCCAATAAAAATCTCATGTTATCCCCACTTTGTAACAGTAAATGTGTTTATTTTTATACTTTTTATAGGGCATTGTCATGGCTCTTTTTCTTTTGTCGCTGACACGACCTCCTCTCCTTGGAGTGTAATTGAAGTGCAATTTATTACATACATAATACCCAAGTGTTTAACATAATACGCAGTTTCTGGTACTTCTATTGTATTACATAGAATCCTGTTGGTCTACCATTTGCTCCAGTACTCTTCATAGGCATAGTGTAAAACACCCTATTCCTATATAGTGCACCACTTTTGAATACAAAAGTAAGTAGTACACTATGTAGTGAGTATGGGGTAAGGAGGGACACACCCTATAGCTGCAGTATGACAATACATACCCCTGAGTGTCTGTTATTGAATTACCTGACTCAGGGGTAATGTAACGTATGATTCAGGATAATGTAACATATGTCAGGGATAATGTAACATATGTCAGGAATAATTGTAACGTGTGGCAGAGATAATGTAACAATATGACCAGGGATAATGTAACATATGTCAAGGGTAATGTAACACACATCTGGGATAATGTCATGTATGTCAGGATAATGTCATGTATGTCTGGGATAATGGTACTCCTATTATTATTTACTATTATTAGTATTATTTGACCATGCTGGTCATTATGAACATTTGAAAATCTTGGCCATTCTGTTATAATCTCCACCCGGCACAGCCAGAGAGGACTGGCCACCACCTCATAGCCTGGTTCCTCTCTAGGTTTTCTTTCCTAGGTTTTGGCCTTTCTAGGGAGTTTTTCCTAGCCACCGTGCTTCTACACCTGCATTGCTTACTGTTTGGGGTTTTAGGCTGGGTTTCTGAGCAGCACTTTGAGATATCAGCTGATGTAAGAAGGGCTATATAAATACATTTGATTTGATTTTGATTTGTACTGTGTGTCAGGGGTAATGTACCGTATGTCTGGGATAATATACCGTATGTCAGGGATAATGTAATGTATGTCAGGGATAATGCTATGTATGTCAGGGATAATGAAACGTAGGTCTGGGATAATGTATTGTATGTCAGGGATAATGCAATGTATGTCAGGGATAATGTAACTCATGTCAGGGATAATGTAATGTATGTCAGGGATAATGTAATGTATGTCAGGGATAATGTAACGTATGCAATGGACAAGGTTCTAAAGAGGGTCTTGTACTACTATAGCGATACGGATTACGTTATACAAGTATCCTTGTGCCTAAAATGTGACACTCCTACAAAGTGACGGCTTGGTTATTAGGTTCCTTCCAATATGTTGACAACATCAGTCAGTTCTACAGTATATTACTTTACAGTGATGTGTGTCCTGGTTACCTACCTTATTGAAATCAACAGTCTAACAAAGTATTGTAGTGATGTGTGTCCTGGTAGCCTACCTTATTGAAATCAACAGTCTAAGAAAGTATTGTAGTGATGTCTGGTAGCCTACCTTATTGAAATCAACAGTCTAAGAATGTATTGTAGTGATGTGTGTCCTGGTTACCTACCTTATTGAAATCAACAGTCTAAGAAAGTATTGTAGTGATGTCTGGTAGCCTACCTTATTGAAATCAACAGTCTAAGAAAGTATTGTGGTGATGTCTGGTTACCTACCTTATTGAAATCAACAGTCTAAGAATGTATTGTAGTGATGTGTGTCCTGGTAGCCTACCTTATTGAAATCAACAGTCTAAGAAAGTATTGTAGTGATGTGTGTCCTGGTTACCTACCTTATTAAAATCAACAGTCTAAGAAAGTATTGTTTCTGTCGCCCTAAGGGAGCCCAACCCTTCTCCAACTACACCGGCTGCATTGAGATAATTGAAATGAATAAGCTGCGGGGATTCTACACATCCAGTGCCGTTGCCGGCAGCAACGTAGACAACTGCAGGTAAAATAATTAGATTTTCAAAGAGTCACTGGACTTAATAATATTTGTTTCCCTCTTTTGGGGCCCATTTGTCCTCCAGTGTTCCTGTTTGAAAGAAATAAAGAACTGTATTTTTTCTCTTGGGATACGTGCACATGCATGCAAGTATCACGCACATACACACTCACACACTGACACACTCACATGCTCAAACACTCACACAGGCACACAGGCGCATACAGACATCAATTATTTTTGACAATCTCAAAGCATGTTTCCATGCAAGGTGTGGGTGGGTGGACAGCCTTATATAAAATGCTATAACATTATTGTGTGTGGTAAATTCCTTCATCAGTTGTATCACTATTGTAGATATAGTCTGTAGTGGCTATTCCCTATGACCTGCCACTGGCACAGGAGAGAGCTGTCCATAACATGTCCACAAAAATCAGCTTTCCAAACATTACTCT
>NW_021823216.1:0-20000 GCF_901001165.1 Salmo trutta
TCCTCTCCTCTCTCTCCTCTCCTCCCTCCCCCACCCTCTCCTCCCCTCTCCTCTCCCCTCCTCTCCTCTCCCAGTTTGTGTTACACTGTAGGTACTACACATACATACAAGCCTTCTGACATCACCTAGAACGTCCTACTCTAACAAAAAACACATCGCTGTAAATCGTAATAATGGATTTATTGTAATTGTTTGACATAACGCCATGGGAACGATGCTAGACCACGATAAGGCTTTGACAGACAGTTTCCCTTGGGTGATAAGGCTGAGAGGGGATCTATTGTATCTCTTATCTGGTTAGGAAGCGGCTGTCATACTCACAGCTCCTCAAGGAAGTGAAGGTTGGAGAGGGCACGGAGGACAACAGAGTAGGTTGTTCATACTCAGATCACTGTGGAAAGAGGAAGAGAGGGTGGCAGAAAGAGAGAGAGAGAGAGAGAAGGGAGGGAGGAGGAGAGAGAAAGAGGGAGAGAGAAAGAGAGATGGGAGAGAGAGAGAGAGAGGAGAGAGAGGATGAGATGGACAGAGAGAGAGGAGAGAGTAGAGAGAGAGATGAGAAAGAGAGGGGAAGGAGAGAGGAAAGAGAGAGAGAAGGATGGGAGAGAGCGAGTGAAGAAAGAGAGAGATTGAGAGAGGGAGAGAGATGAGAGAGAGAGAGAGGGGGGGGGGCAGAAATAGAGAAAAAAGAGGGGGAGAGAGAGGGAGAGAGAGGGGGGGGGCATAAAGAGAGAGAAAGAGGAGAGAGATTAACATTACAGATCACAACACTTTTTCCAGCGTTGTGTTTATGTATTGAGAACTGAAACATCATGTGACTAAGCTCCAAAAGTTGAGTGAAACTGTTAAAATGCGACAATTTAATCGTTCGTTTCCCCCCCAACTCATAATTCCAGCAAATTTTCCACTGTCAGTTATACGTCTTTATTCTGTGGGTGTTGGATTTCTGGAAGTGTAAGAATACAGCTGTGCTGTGATGAGGTCAAACAAACACACACACACACACACACACACACACACACACACACACACACACACACACACACACACACACACACACACACACACACACACACACACACACACACACACACGTCATTCACATCTATACAGCACGCCCCGGAGATGACAGCAGCTCAGCGTATTACATGTTGTAACCTAGTATGTTCACATGGTTTAACAATATCTCCAATGTTTCCCTTCCTCAGCGCAGCTATCTACTAAATCTCTCCCCCTTATCTCAGATTTCAACAGAGCCAGGTGGAGTTCTCCGGAAGCCCCAGAACAAACACCTGACTGTACAGTCCGATCCCTCGACTTCACACTACATCAAAGGGAGCGGCGAGGGGAACGGGACGGGGAACGGGACGGGGAAGGAGTCAACACAACACCTTAATGAGATACATACACATCAAACACTAAGACGGAGGTGAACACATTCCCTTGGTTTGGAAGGAAGGTGGGGACTGAGGAGGGTCAACACTGACTGGCCTGACTGGGGGAGTGCCCTGTGCTGTCAGTGGACCTGGGATATAGTGGGACCTGGACAGCTCCCTATTCCCTATATAGTGCACTAAGGCCCATAGGACTCTGGTCAAAAGCAGTGCACTATAAAGGGAATAGGGTGTCATTTGGGACATAGTAAAGTACAGCAGGGCAGGAAAACAGCGTGTCCAGTGAAGTGACACCAACAGGGGTCTTAACATAAACATCTGTCAATGATATAAAACAGCTCTCGGACCAATTGTGTGTGTGTAGCTGAGTGTGTGAGGCTGTGGGTGTGTGTGGCTGAGTGTGTGAGGCTGTGGGTGTGTGTGGCTGAGTGTGTGAGGCTGTGGGTGTGTGTGGCTGAGTGTGTGTGTGTGTGTGTGTGTGTGTGTGTGTGTGTGTGTGTGTGTGTGTGTGTGTGTGTGTGTGTTAACCACCGTCCCCCTAGCTGCAGCCTCCACGGTCGTGGGAACTAGACACACTATAAACCATCGTCTTTCGGACTTCTAGGAGTCGTAGGTTAGTGTCCCAAATGGCACCCTATTCCCTATATAGTGCACTACTTCAGACCAGAACCCTATTCCCTATATAGTGCACTACTTTAGACCAGAGCCCTATTCCCTATGTGGTACACTACTTTAGACCAGGGCCCTATTCCCTATATAGTACACTACTTTAGACCAGATCCCTATTCCCTATATAGTACACTACTTTAGACCAGAGCCCTATTCCCTATATAGTGCACTACTTTAGACCAGATCCCTATTCCCTATATAGTGCACTACTTTAGACCAGATCCATTTTCCCTATATAGTACACTACTTTAGACCAGAGCCAATGGGCCCAGGTCAAAAGTAGTCCACTTTATAGACTGCCATTTGGGATAGACCATGAGATTCAGAATAGGTTTTTCCAGCCTTCAGATAAGAGTCAGTCAGAGTGAGGGGTGGACAGGACAGTATATCAGGGCCTTCTGATAAGAGCCAGTCAGAGTGAGGGGTGGACAGGACAGTATATCAGGGCCTTCTGATAAGAGCCAGTCAGAGTGAGGGGTGGACAGGACAGTATATCAGGGCCTTCTGATAAGAGCCAGTCAGAGTGAGGGGTGGACAGGACAGTATATCAGGGCCTTCTGATAAGAGCCAGTCAGAGTGAGGGGTGGACAGGACAGTATATCAGGGCCTTCTGATAAGAGCCAGTCAGAGTGAGGGGTGGACAGTATATCAGGGCCTTCTGATAAGAGCCAGTCAGAGTGAGGGGTGGACAGTATATCAGGGCCTTATGATAAGAGCCAGTCAGAGTGAGGGGTGGACAGGACAGTATATCAGGGCCTTCTGATAAGAGCCAGTCAGAGTGAGGGGTGGACAGTATATCAGGGCCTTCTGATAAGAGCCAGTCAGAGTGAGGGGTGGACAGGACAGTATATCAGGGCCTTCTGATAAGAGCCAGTCAGAGTGAGGGGTGGACAGGACAGTATATCAGGGCCTTCAGATAAGAGCCAATCAGAGTGAGGGGTGGACAGGACAGTATATCAGGGCCTTCTGATAAGAGTCAGTCAGAGTGAGGGGTGGACAGGACAGTATATCAGGGCCTTCTGATAAGAGCCAGTCAGAGTGAGGGGTGGACAGTATATCAGGGCCTTCTGATAAGAGCCAGTCAGAGTGAGAGGTGGACAGGACAGTATATCAGGGCCTTCTGATAAGAGCCAGTCAGAGTGAGGGGTGGACAGGACAGTATATCAGGGCCTTCTGATAAGAGCCAGTCAGAGTGAGGGGTGGACAGGACAGTATATCAGGGCCTTCAGATAAGAGCCAGTCAGAGTGAGGGGTGGACAGGACAGTATATCAGGGCCTTCTGATAAGAGCCAGTCAGAGTGAGGGGTGGACAGGACAGTATATCAGGGCCTTCTGATAAGAGCCAGTCAGAGTGAGGGGTGGACAGGACAGTATATCAGGGCCTTCTGATAAGAGCCAGTCAGAGTGAGGGTGGACAGGACAGTATATCAGGGCCTTCTGATAAGAGCCAATCAGAGTGAGGGGTGGACAGGACAGTATATCAGGGCCTTCAGCTACGCCAATGAAAACAAATCAAAGAAATCAAAAGAAAAGAACTCCCAAAGCGACAAAGGCCTTGACTGAACAATCGTTAATCAACAGCGTCTGTAGTACCAAGAGGAGGAACACACACATGGTTCTGAGCTCCTCTGGACACTAAGCCAACACAACTGGGCTTGTTATTACACAGAGTCAACAACAACAACAAGAACAACAACAACCATGTCAGGAATAAACACACAACTACCTGTCCACAACCACAGATGGACTGTTACACAGTCAAATGGTGTACGTCTCTTTCTATCATTAACAGTTGCTTTTGTCCATCTAATTATCTAGATAGTCTCTGAGAAGCTGAAGTGTCCATGTAATTATCTAGATAGTCTATGAGAAGCTGGAGTGTCCATGTAATTATCTAGATAATCTATGAGAAGCTGAAGTGTCCATCTAATTATCTAGATAGTCTCTGAGAAGCTGAAGTGTCCATCTAATTATCTAGATAGTCTATGAGAAGCTGAAGTGTCCATGTAATTATCTAGATAGTCTATGAGAAGCTGAAGTGTCCATCTAATTATCTAGATAGTCTATGAGAAGCTGAAGTGTCCATGTAATTATCTAGATAGTCTATGAGAAGCTGAAGTGTCCATCTAATTATCTAGATAGTTTTTGAGAAGCTGAAGTGTCCATCTAATTATCTAGATAGTCTATGAGAAGCTGGAGTGTCCATCTAATTATCTAGATAGTCTCTGAGAAGCTGAAGTGTCCATCTAATTATCTAGATAGTCTCTGAGAAGCTGAAGTGTCCATCTAATTATCTAGATAGTCTCTGAGAAGCTGAAGTGTCCATGTAATTATCTAGATAGTCTATGAGAAGCTGGAGTGTCCATCTAATTATCTAGATAGTCTATGAGAAGCTGAAGTGTCCATCTAATTATCTAGATAGTCTATGAGAAGCTGAAGTGTCCATCTAATTATCTAGATCGTCTCTGAGACGCTGAAGTGCAGCATTGTGGTTCTGAAACTCCTCTGGGTACGGGCCAGGCCAACAGCACAGTGTGATTTACAGCTTCCCTGCTTGTTTTAGTTGGAAGGTTGTCAGGTCTGTTGTATTACAGTAGGCAGACAGACATATGAGGCAGAGGGACTCAAATCATCTAAATGTGTCTGTCTGAACACTGTGAAATGGCCTGTCTTCACAAATGTGATTTCCAGCTACAGTGGTAACTTAGCATACAAGTCACAGCCAATCTACTCTCTCATCACTACACGTGTGGTGTTGTTATTTTGGTAACTAACGATCATTTTTCAGGACTCTTTTTTTAATTCGGATCCCCATTAACTGTTGAAGAAGCAGCTGCTATTCATCCTGGAGTCCACACAAAACATAGAACATGACAAAATACAGAACACTAATGGAGATGAGCTTTCTGTATGAAATATGAACCCAGCCTGGGGACAGTATATTAATTACATGACACAAAGCATTGCCACATCACAGTAATCTAATTATAAGTGGTATCCTATTCCCTGTAAAAACCCTAAAGGTTCTGAGCACTTATGGAAATGGCACATTTCAGTGATACAGTCCCTTCGGGAAGTATTCAGACCCCTTGACTTTTTCCACATTTTGTTACGTTACAGCCTTATTCTAAAATTGCTTAAATAATTTTTCCCTCATCAATCTACACACAAAACCCCATAATGACAAAATAAAAACATGTTTTTAACTGAAATATCACATCTGCTTAAGTATTCAGACCCTTTACTCAGTACTTTGTTGAAGCACCTTTGGCAGCGATTACAGCCTTGTGTCTTCTTGGGTATGAAGCTACAAGCTTTGCACACCTGTATTTGGGGAGTTTCTCCAATTCTTCTCTGCAGATCCTCTCCAGCTCTGTCAGGTTGGATGGGGAGTGTCGCTGCACAGCTATTTTCTCTCCAGAGATGTTCGATCGGGTTCAAGTCCGGGCTCTGGCTGGGCCACTCAAGGACATTCAGAGACTTGTCCCAAAGCCACTCCTGCGTTGTCTTAACTGTGTGCTTAGGGTCGTTGTCCTGTTGGAAGGTGATCCTTCTCCCCAGTCTGAGGTCCTGAGTGCTCTGGAGCAGGTTTTCATCAAGGATCTCTCTGTACTTTGCTCCGTTCATCTTAGCCTCAAACCTGACTAGTCTCCCAGTCCCTACCGCTGAAAAACATCTCCACAGCATGATGCTGCCACCACATGCACTGTCAGAACATGTTGCTGCCACCACCATGCTTCACCGTAGGGATGGTGCCAGGTTTCCTCCAGACGTGACGCTTGGCATTCAGTCCAAAGAGTTCAATCTTGGTTTCATCAGCAGAGAATCTTGTTTCTCATGGTCTGAGAGTCCAATACGTGCCTTTTGGCAAACTCCCAGCGGGCTGTCATGTGCCTTTTACTGAGGAGTGGCTTCGGTCTGGCCAATCTAGCATAAAGGCCTGATTGGTGGAGTGCTGCAGAGATGGTTGTCCTTCTGGAAGGTTCTCCCTTCTCCACAGAGGAACTGGAGCTCTTTCAAAGTGACCATCGGGTTCTTGGTCACGTCCCTGGTCAAGGACCTTCACCCCCGATTGCTCAGTTTTGCCGTGCGGCCAGCTCTAGGAAGAGTCTTGGTGGTTCCAAACTTCTTCCATTTAAGAATGGTGGAGGCCACTGTGTTCTTGGGGACCTTCAATGTTGCAGAAATATTTTGGTTGCCTACCACAGATCTGTGTCTCGACACAATCCTGTCTCGGAGCTCTAAAGGGCAATTCCTTCGACCTCATTGCTTGGTTTTTGTTCTGACATGCACTGTCAACTGTGGGACCATATATATAGACAGGTGTGTGCCTTTCCAAATCATGTCCAATCAATAGAATTTACCACAGGTGGACTCCACTCAAGTTGTAGAAACATCTCAAGGATGATCAATGGAAACAGGATGCACCAGAGCTCAATTTCAAGTCTCATAGCAAAGAGTCTGAATACTTATGTAAATAAGGTATTTCTGTTTTTGCTTCGTCATTATGGGGTATTGTGTGTAGATTGGTGAGGGGGGGGAAAGTATTTCATACCTTTCAGAATAAGGCTGTAATGTAACAAAATGTGAAAAAAGTCAAGGGGTTTGAATACTTTCCGAATGCACTTCATAAGCAAATGTATGTATGTATGTATGTATGTATGTATGTATGTATGTATGTGTGTGTGTGTGTGTGTGTGTGTGTGTGTGTGTGTGTGTGTGTGTGTGTGTGTGTGTGTGTGTGTGTGTGTGTGTGTGTGTGTGTGTGTATGTATGTATGTATGTATGTGTGTGTGTGTGTGTGTGTGTGTGTGTGTGTGTGTGTGTGTGTGTGTGTGTGTGTGTGTGTGTGTGTGTGTGTGTGTGTGTATGTATGTATGTATGTATGTATGTATGTATGTATGTATGTGTGTGTGTGTATGTATGTATATATGTATGTATGTGTGTAGGTGCCTGTTTGCGAGTGTGTGTGCGCTTTTGTGTGTGTGTGTGTGTGTGTGTGTGTGTACATGCTTGTGTGTGTGCAGATCTAGGGGTGTTAGTGAGGGGCCAGAAGGGGGCGGAGGGAGGGGCCACAGCTACTCAGTGTCTTTCCCAAGGGTCTAAAGTATCACACTGATTCACTATGAGGAGGAGAGTTACACACTGATTCACTATGAGGAGGAGAGTTACAGACTGATTCACTATGAGGAGGAGAGTTACACACTGATTCACTATGAGGAGGAGAGTTACAGACTGATTCACTATGAGAGTTACACACTGATTCTCTCTGAGAGTTACAGACTGATTCACTATGAGAGTTACACACTGATTCTCTATGAGGAGGAGAGTTACACACTGATTCACTATGAGAGTTACACACTGATTCACTATGAGGAGGAGAGTTACACACTGATTCACTATGAGAGTTACACACTGATTCACTCTGAGAGTTACACACTGATTCACTATGAGGAGGAGAGTATCACACTGATTCACTATGAGAGTTACACACTGATTCACTATGAGGAGGAGGGTTACACACTGATTCACTATGAGAGTTACACACTGATTCTGTATGAGGAGGAGAGTTACAGACTGATTCACTATGAGAGTTACACACTGATTCTGTATGAGGAGGAGAGTTACAGACTGATTCACTATGAGAGTTACACACTGATTCACTATGAGGAGGAGAGTTACAGACTGATTCTCTATGAGGAGGAGAGTTACAGACTGATTCACTATGAGAGTTACACACTGATTCTCTATGAGGAGGAGAGTTACAGACTGATTCACTATGAGAGTTACAGACTGATTCACTATGAGAGTTACACACTGATTCTCTATGAGAGTTACAGACTGATTCACTATGAGAGTTACACACTGATTCTCTATGAGAGTTACAGACTGATTCACTATGAGAGTTACAGACTGATTCTCTCTGAGAGTTACAGACTGATTCTCTCTGAGAGTTACACACTGATTCTCTATGAGGAGGAGAGTTACAGACTGATTCACTATGAGAGTTACACACTGATTCTCTCTGAGAGTTACAGACTGATTCTCTCTGAGAGTTACACACTGATTCTCTATGAGGAGGAGAGTTACAGACTGATTTACTATGAGAGTTACAGACTGATTCTCTCTGAGAGTTACAGACTGATTCTCTCTGAGAGTTACAGACTGCTTCTCTCTGAGAGTTACAGACTGATTCTCTCTAAGAGTTACAGACTGATTCTCTCTGAGAGTTACAGACTGATTCTCTCTGAGGAGGAGAGTTACACACTGATTCTCTCTGAGGAGAGTTACAGACTGATTCTCTCTGAGGAGGAGAGTTACACACTGATTCTCTCTGACAGTTACAGACTGATTCTCTCTGAGGGTTACAGACTGATTCTCTCTGAGAGTTACAGACTGATTCTCTCTGAGGGTTACAGACTGATTCTCTCTGAGAGTTACAGACTGATTCTCTCTGAGAGTTACAGACTGATTCTCTCTGAGGAGGAGAGTTACAGACTGATTCTCTCTGAGAGTTACAGACTGATTTTCTCTGAGAGTTACAGACTGATTCTCTCTGAGAGTTACAGACTGATTCTCTCTGAGGAGGAGAGTTACAGACTGATTCTCTCTGAGGAGAGTTACAGACTGATTTTCTCTGAGAGTTACAGACTGATTCTCTCTGAGAGTTACAGACTGATTCTCTCTGAGGAGGAGAGTTACAGACTGATTCTCTCTGAGGAGAGTTACAGACTGATTCTCTCTGAGGAGGAGAGTTACAGGGCAGCTGAAACACATAGGGAAGGCTCTCTCCCCCCCCTCCCCCTCCACTCTGGAGGACACTCACTCTTGTCCCCAACACACAGAGAGCGGCCCAGCAAAACAAAGGCTGGCTTGTAGCCAGGATACTCACTGGTCTGGGTGAGTTTGTGTGATACCTATCAATATTGTCTAGCTCCTATTGGCTGAGTAGCTTCACCAATAGATGGAGTCACCATGTCTGCAATGTGTACAATAGACAAGTGGAGGGGGAAATAGATAGGCCTTCATTAGTTTGACGTAGTCGCTGCAATTAAAAGCCCAATGTATCTGCTTGACTCCAGAGGGGTTTTTAGAGCCAGTTGGAGCAGAGTGAGCCAAGCATGGGAGCAGATAACACGTACGCAGAGCTGGAGACCAAGATGCAATCTGTCTGAAAACCCTAGTGTCATAAACATCATCCAGATATTCATTACATGACATAATCACACAAGTGTTTTCTTTCCACCAATGCTGTGCGATCATTACAGATATCATTGAATATTCCTCGGATTAACGGAAGGCAAAGGGGGGTTTGATCGGCTGCCAAAACAAACTGCTTGGTATTTGGTAACACGGGCCTCCAAAACCCGGCTCCACTCAAGACAATAAAACACCAGGCGTGGATGCATCAGGTTTCCATGGGTCATAACAGCAGAATGGTTCTGCACCTGCTGTGCCCGGCCCGCCTGCCTCTCTATTGTAACTTGTAACATCTGGCATTCCTCGTACACACCCACCGCACCCCAACCACCTGTAGCAGGATTATGGGTACAGTCAGGGGTAGGGGGTTAGGGGGTAGGGGTTAGGGGTAGGGGTTAGGGGTAGGGGGTAGGGGTCAGGGGTCAGGGGTTAGGGGTAGGGGTCAGGGGTAGGAGTTAGGGGTAGGGGGTAGGGGTTAGGGGTTGGGGTTAGGGCTAGGGGGTAGGGGTTAGGGGTAGGGGTAGGGGTAGGGGTTAGGGGTAGGGGGTAGGGGTAGGGGTTAGGGGTTAGGGGTTAGGGGTAGGTGTTAGGGGTAGGGGTAGAGGTTAGGGGTAGGGGGTAGGGGTAGGGGGTACGGGTTAGGGGTAGGGGTCACGGGTCAGGGGTTAGGGGTTGGGGTTAGGGGGTAGGGGTAGGGGGTAGGGGTAGGGGGCAGGGGTTAGGGGTAGGGGGTAGGGGTAGGGGGGTACGGGTTAGGGGTAGGGGTAGGGGTCAGGGGTAGGGGTCAGGGGTCTGGGGTTAGGGGTAGGGGTCAGGGGTAGGAGTTAGGGGTAGGGGGTAGGGGTTAGGGGTTGGGGTTAGGGGTAGGGGGTAGGGGTCAGGGGTTAGGGTAGGGGTAGGGGTAGGGGTTAGGGGTAGGGGTAGGGGTAGGGGTTAGGGGTTAGGGTTAGGGGTAGGGTTAGGGGTAGGAGTAGAGGTTAGGGGTAGGGGTTAGGGGTAGGGGTAGGGGGTACGGGTTAGGGGTAGGGGTCAGGGGTCAGGGGTTAGGGGTAGGGGTCAGGGGTAGGGGTCAGGGGTTAGGGGTAAGGGTCAGGGGTAGGAGTTAGGGGTAGGGGTTGGGGTTGGGGTTAGGGGTTGGGGTTAGGGGGTAGGGGGTAGGGGTAGGGGCAGGGGTTAGGGGTAGGGGGTAGGGGGTAGGGGTCAGGGGTCAGGGGTAGTGGGTATGGACACCCTGGTTGCGTCTAAAATGGCACCATATTCCCTATTTAGTACACTACATTTGACCAGGTCCCATAGTGTTCCCATAGCGCTCTAGTCAAAAGTAGTGCACTACTGTATATAGAGAATAGGGTTCAGTTTAAGATGTAGACCCCCATATGAGTTCCCCTGCACTACTGTACGCCCAGCTCTGATAAGGGGGGTGATGACCCAGCTCTGATAAGGGGGGTGTGGCCCAGCTCTGATAAGGGGGGTGATGGCCCAGCTCTGATAAGGGGGGTGATGGCCCAGCTCTGATAAGGGGGTGATGACCCAGCTCTGATAAGGTGGGGGGGTTGATGACCCAGCTCTGATAAGGGGGGTGATGACCCAGCTCTGATAAGGGGGGGTTGATGACCCAGCTCTGATAAGGGGGGTGATGACCCAGCTCTGATAAGGGGGGTGATGACCCAGCTCTGATAAGGGGGGTGATGGCCCAGCTCTGATAAGGGGGGTGATGGCCCAGCTCTGATAAGGGGGGTGATGACCCAGCTCTGATAAGGGGGGTGATTGGCCCAGCTCTGATAAGGGGGGTGATGGCCCAGCTCTGATAAGGGGGGGTGATGGCCCAGCTCTGATAAGGGGGGTGATGACCCAGCTCTGATAAGGGGGGTGATGGCCCAGCTCTGATAAGGGGGGTGATGGCCCAGCTCTGATAAGGGGGGTGATGGCCCAGCTCTGATAAGGGGGGGGGATGGCCCAGCTCTGATAAGGGGGTGATGACCCAGCTCTGATAAGGGGGGTGATGACCCAGCTCTGGATAAGGGGGGTGATGGCCCAGCTCTGATAAAGGGGGTGTGATGGCCCAGCTCTGATAAGGGGGGTGATGACCCAGCTCTGATAAGGGGGTGATGACCCAGCTCTGATAAGGGGGGTGATGACCCAGCTCTGATAAGGGGGGTGATGACCCAGCTCTGATAAGGGGGGTGATGACCCAGCTCTGATAAGGGGGGTGATGACCCAGCTCTGATAAGGGGGTGATGACCCAGCTCTGATAAGGGGGATGATGACCCAGCTCTGATAAGGGGGGTGATGGCCCAGCTCTGATAAGGGGGGTGATGGCCCAGCTCTGATATGGGGGGTGATGGCCCAGCTCTGATAAGGGGGATGATGACCCAGCTCTGATAAGGGGGGTGATGACCCAGCTCTGATAAGGGGGTGATGACCCAGCTCTGATAAGGGGGGTGATGACCCAGCTCTGATAAGGGGGGTGATGACCCAGCTCTGATAAGGGGGGTGATGACCCAGCTCTGATAAGGGGGGTGATGGCCCAGCTCTGATAAGGGGGGTGATGACCCAGCTCTGATAAGGGGGGTGATGGCCCAGCTCTTATAAGGGGGGTGATGACCCAGCTCTTATAAAGGGGGTGATGACCCAGCTCTGATGGCCCAGCTCTGATAAGGGGGGTGATGACCCAGGCTTCAGTGTAGCATTGTGGGGCTCGGTGATACACACACAGAGAGAAACACACGCAAGCTTGTATACAGAAACATGCACGCACACACACACACACACACACACACACACACACACACACACACACACACACACACACACACACACACACACACACACACACACACCCCTACACTGCCAGCACACAGTAGTCAATGGAGTGTCTCTGGAGTGCTAACAGGAAGCAGGCAATGCAGCCGGACTCCGACATAACGCAGGAAGCTTTATTAACGTTAAACAGTAACTGGCTTAACATACATAGTCAATTACCATTCATAGGTTGAAGGATTTACGAGGTGACACAACGTTCCACTGAAATAAAGTCCCCTTGACAACGGTTACATTGACGAGAACATAGACCTGTATGATCTGACTCAGGCAGCCCAGGACCAGGCCTGCCGTTATGACTTCTCACAACCTAGCAAATACCATTACCACAGAGAAGCTTATTCCCATGTTAACAGAGTCATACATCAATACTCAGTATATCTCAGTAGAAACAGAAACTGAACATGTAAACAAACAAAGCTGGCAGTCAGATTGACTTTCAGGTTTGACAGATGGACTGTTAGCGGGACACTGGGTCTGTGTTTGACAGATGGACTTTTAGTGGGACACTGGGTCTGTGTTTGACAGATGGACTGTTAGTGGGACACTGGGTCTGTGTTTGACAGATGGACTGTTAGTGGGACACTGGGTCTGTGTTTGACAGATGGACTGTTAGTGGGACACTGGGTCTGTGTTTGACAGATGGACTGTTAGTGGGACACTGGGTCTGTGTTTGACAGATGGACTGTTAGTGGGACACTGGGTCTGTGTTTGACAGATGGACTTTTAGTGGGACACTGGGTCTGTGTTTGACAGATGGACTGTTAGTGGGACACTGGGTCTGTGTTTGACAGATGGACTGTTAGTGGGACACTGGGTCTGTGTTTGACAGATGGACTGTTAGTGGGACACTGGGTCTGTGTTTGTGTGTGTATGTTCACACTCATTTCTTGTTTTGGGGTAGTAAAATGTAATCAGCCCTGACTTTGTTCATGTCTGAGGGTGAAGGGGGTTGTAGTTGGCCCAAATTGGTCTAGACAAACCTTGAACCGCTTCCCAACACATAAATATCTCATGTGTTAGAGGAGTTTCCACACTACTCATACTCCTGGCTGTATCAATCAATGTAGAGGGACATGTCAAGACAGGATGCGTCCCAAATTGCACCCTATTCCCTATTTAGTGCACTACTTTTGACCAGGACCCATAGGGCTCTGGTTAAAAGCAGTGCACTAAATAGGGAAGAGTGTGCCATTTGGGAAGCAGTCACGTATTTTATTGCCAGTCCAGTCCTGAGGCAGTCGCCCGGCTGGTAGATCTCACATACACAATATTTCCATTCTAGCTGGTTCCGTTCTAAAGGCCTGTCTGTCACAGGGGTTTTCACAGAGAACAAGCCAATTTACTGCCGTGCCAATTACAACCGCCACATTTGGACAAGTTTATTTTTCCACCTGCGGAGGTCGCGGTTCAGACGTCTTGGAGAGCTGTTTTCAGATGAATGAAATGATTTCTCTGGCGCGATGCGCGGACTTGCTAAGCGTCCGTTCTCTTTCAACAGAGAGCACCAGTGGAATGGAACGGATCTCACATGAGATTTCAACAACACACTGTAGTATTTCACAACAAAAAAAACGATTTTCTTCCTAGATAAATATGAAAAAAGGTTGGGCAGCTGTATTCGTTTTAGAGGTTTAGCATTTCAAACTCATTTAACACGCCGCCAGGCCAGCGGTGTGTCATTTCATACCACCAATACCGGCTCAGGGACTCTGAAACATTCACAAGGCAGTGTTTAGTACAAGTTAAAGAGAAAACAACACTTTGGCTGTATTCCAAATGAGTCCTGGTCAAAGATTGTGCACTGCATAGGGAATAGGGTGGAATTTAGGAGGTAACCTTCTGCTTCAGTGTGAATCGTTTCCACTGCTCACATATCCTCTTGCTCTTTAAACACCTCTATCAGCACTGAGCCCTATGGTGAGAGACCCATCACCACCTCCCCTACACCACCATGTCTGAAGAGCCCTATGGTGAGAGACCTATCACCCCCTCCCCTACACCACCATGTCTGAAGAGCCCTATGGTGAGAGACCTATCACCCCCCTTCCCTACACCACCATGTCTGAAGAGCCCTATGGTGAGAGACCTATCACCCCCTCCCCTACACCACCATGTCTGAAGAGCCCTATGGTGAGAGACCTATCACCCCCTTCCCTACACCACCATGTCTGAAGAGCCCTATGGTGAGAGACCTATCACCCCCTTCCCTACACCACCATGTCTGAAGAGCCCTATGGTGAGAGATCCATCACCCCCTCCCCTACACCACCATGTCTGAAGAGCCCTATGGTGAGAGATCCATCACCCCCCTCCCCTACACCACCATGTCTGAAGAGCCCTATGGTGAAAGACCCATCACCCCCTCCCCTACACCACCATGTCTGAAGAGCCCTATGGTGAGAGATCCATCACCCAGTCCCCTACACCACCATGTTTGAAGAGCCCTATGGTGAGAGACCTATCACCCCCTTCCCTACACCACCATGTCTGAAGAGCCCTACGGTGAGAGACCTATCACCCCCTCCCCTACACCCACCATGTCTGAAGAGCCCTATGGTGAGAGACCCATCACCCCCTCCCCTACACCACCATGTCTGAAGAGCCCTATGGTGAGAGATCCATCACCCCCTCCCCTACACCACCATGTCTGAAGAGCCCTATGGTGAGAGACCTATCACCCCCTTCCCCTACACCACCATGTCTGAAGAGCCCTACGGTGAGAGACCTATCACCCCCTCCCCTACACCACCATGTCTGAAGAGCCCTATGGTGAGAGATCCATCACCCCCTCCCCCACACCACCGTGCCTGAAGAGACCTACGGTGAGAGATCCATCAGCACCCAGCCTGAGGTGAAACAGTGACAAGCCGAGTACAAACAGAGTATCACTATATGAATGGAGATGAATGGGGCCTGGAAGAGTCATTAGCAGAGAGCAGCACACTCTCATTCATTTAACACAGCTGGCCAGCCCGGGTCAGGACAGCTAAGATATCTAACAGACCTCAGGTCGTGTGTGTGTGTGTGTGTGTGTGTGTGTGTGTGTGTGTGTGTGTGTGTGTGTGTGTGTGTGTGTGTGTGTGTGTTGTGTGTGTGTTGTGTGTGTGTGTGTGTGTGTGTGTGTGGTGTGTGTGTGTGTGTGATATCTAACAGACCGGACGGAACAGACAGCAGCTCAGAATAAACTAGAAATGATCACCTTGGAGTGAAAGAAGGCAGAACTAGAAATGATCACCTTGGAGTGAAAGAAGGCAGAACTAGAAATGATCACCTTGGAGTGAAAGAAGGCAGAACTAGAAATGATCACCTTGGAGTGAAAGAAGGCAGAACGAGAAATGATCACCTTGGAGTGAAAGAAGGCAGAACGAGAAATGATCACCTTGGAGTGAAAGAAGGCAGAACTAGAAATGATCACCTTGGAGTGAAAGAAGGCAGAACTAGAAATGATCACCTTGGAGTGAAAGAAGGCAGAATGAGAAATGATCACCCTTGGAGTGAAAGAAGGCAGAAACGAGAAATGATCACCTTGGAGTGAAAGAAGGCAGAACTAGAAATGATCACCTTGGAGGGAAAGAAGGCAGAACGAGAAATGATCACCTTGGAGTGAAAGAAGGCAGAACGAGAAATTATCACCTTGGAGTGAAAGAAGGCCAGAACGAGAAATGATCACCTTGGTGTGAAAGAAGGCAGAACTAGAAATGATCACCTTGGAGTGAAAGAAGGCAGAACTAGAAATGATCACCTTGGAGTGAAAGAAGGCAGAACGAGAAATGATTACCTTGGAGTGAAAGAAGGCAGAACTAGAAATGATCAACCTTGGAGTGAAGAAGGCAGAACGAGAAATGATCACCTTGGAGTGAAAGAAGCAGAACGAGAAATGATCACCTTGGAGTGAAAGAAGGCAGAACGAGAAATGATCACCTTGGAGTGAAAGAAGGCAGAACTAGAAATGATCACCTTGGAGTGAAAGAAGGCAGAACGAGAATGATCACCTTGGAGTGAAAGAAGGCAGAACGAGAAATGATCCACCTTGGAGTGAAAGAAGGCAGAACGAGAAATGATCACCTTGGAGTGAAAGAAGGCAGAACGAGAAATGATCACCTTGGAGTGAAAGAATGCAGAACTAGAAAATGATCATCTTGGAGTGAAAGAAGGCAGAACTAGAAATGATCACCTTGGAGTGAAAGAAGGCAGAACTAGAAATGATCACCTTGGAGTGAAAGAAGGCCAGGTCAAGTCAGAGCTTATCATTTATGCAGATGAGAGTAGGAGAGCATTTTAGGACAGCGGAGAATATGTTCGTCCCAAATAGCACCCTATTTCCTATATAGTGCACTACCTAGTAGTATAAAAGGAATAGCCCCTTAGGGCTCTGGTCGAAAGTAGTGCACTATAGGGAAACCAGGCCCTAAGTAGTGCACAATAGGGAAACCAGGGCCTTAGGGCTCTGGTCAAAAGTAGTGCAATATATTGGGAATACGGTGCCATTTAGGACTCACTCTGTGTGTGTTTCTGTTTGTTTACGTGAGTTGCAGTCCAGCGCTATGGAAACCACTGAGCCGTCGAAAATCCAAGACAGCGAACCTCCATATCCCGTTTACACTTGTGCATTCTCCATCAGAGGCTATTTTGGTCTGCTTGGGGAAAACAAGGGGAGCGACTGTGGAAGCATGCGGGTGTACTGGATTCCCGGGATAGTTCTCTCCCCCTTTTCTACAGAGGGATCAGAGGAGGACCTGGCCTCCCCTTTAAGACAGACAACAGAGGGATCAGAGGAGGACCTGGCCTCCCCTTTAAGGCAGACAACAGAGGGATCAGAGGAGGACCTGGCCTCCCCTTTAAGGCAGACAACAGATGGATCAGAGGAGGACCTGGCCTCTCCTTTCAGCCAGACTACATAGGGATCAGAGGAGGACCTGGCCTCCCCTTTAAGGCAGACAACAGAGGGATCAGAGGAGGACCTGGCTTCTCCTTTCAGCCAGACAACAGAGTGATCAGAGGAGGACCTGGCCTCCCCTTTAAGGCAGACAACAGAGGGATCAGAGGAGGACCTGGCCTCCCCTTTAAGGCAGACAACAGAGGGATCAGAGGAGGACCTGGCCTCCCCTTTAAGGCAGACAACAGAGGGATCAGAGGAGGACCTGGCCTCCCCTTTAAGGCAGACAACAGAGGGATCAGAGGAGGACCTGGCCTCCCCTTTAAGGAAGACAACAGAGGACCTGGCCTCCCCTTTAAGGAAGGCTACAGAGTGATAAGAGGAGGACCTGGCCTCCCCTTTAAGGAAGGCTACAGAGGGATCAGAGGAGGACCTGGCCAACCCTTTAAGCCAGACAACAGAGGGATCAGAGGAAGACCTGGCCTCCCCTTTAGGGTAGACTACAGAGGACCTGGCCTCCCCTTTAAGGAAGGCTACAGAGTGATAAGAGGAGGACCTGGCCTCCCCTTTAAGGAAGGCTACAGAGTGATAAGAGGAGGACCTGGCCTCCCCTTTAAGGAAGGCTACAGAGTGATAAGAGGAGGACCTGGCCTCCCCTTTAAGGAAGGCTACAGAGTGATAAGAGGAGGACCTGGCCTCCCCTTTAAGGAAGGCTACAGAGTGATAAGAGGAGGACCTGGCCTCCCCTTTAAGGAAGGCTACAGAGTGATAAGAGGAGGACCTGGCCTGCCAATAAGTCCTTGAGTAAAACCACCAGGAAAGAAGTGGGCTGTGGAGTCCATCCCAAATGGCACCCTATGTCCCTACTGTTGGCCAGGGATCAGGAAGTGCGAGCAGCCCTGGTTAAAAGTAGTGCTCTACATAAGCATACGGCACCATTTGGTGTACAGACTGTGTGACATCAGGGTCGTGCGAGTGGACTATGTGAAAACTACATGAGTTCCGCAGAACATGAAAGCACCCTTTGGCCTCGGTCCGCAATGCTCCTGTGTCTTTACGAGAGCTTCTTTAGACTCTAAACAGCCTTGTGTATGGGTTCCCCAGAGAGTGATACAAATACGACCCTTACACCCCTGCAGAATAAAGACATCAATGCTCCTTGAAACAGGCTCCCCAGGGGCAGATTTAAGGCACCGTCCAGTGGGATAAGCCCCAGGGCTTTGTACCCAGCACCATGAAACGACCTTCTGCTTCTCAGGACAGCTGCTTCTCCAGGGGAGGGTTCATGCACATTCAGCCTCCCAGATATTCATCCCTGACCCGTCACATTCAGTCTCCTCAGGTATTCATCCCTGACCCGTCACATTCAGCCTCCCCAGGTATTCAACTCTGACCCCATCACATTCAGCCTCCCCAGGTATTCAACCCTGTCCCGTCACATTCAGCCTCCCCAGGCCTTCATCCCTGAACCCGTCACATTCAGCCTCCCCAGGTATTCAACCCTGTCCCGTCACATTCAGCCTCCCCAGGCCTTCATCCCTGAACCCGTCACATTCAGCCTCCCCAGGTATTCAGCCCTGTCCCGTCACATTCAGCCTCCCCAGGCCTTCATCCCTGTCCCGTCACATTCAGCCCTCCCCAGGTATTCAGCCCTGTCCCGTCACATTCAGCCTCCCCAGGCCTTCATCCCTGTCCCGTCACATTCAGCCTCCCCAGGTATTCAACCCTGTCCCGTCACATTCAGCCCCCCTCCCAGGCCTTCATCCCTGAACCCGTCACATTCAGCCTCCCCAGGCCTTCATCCCTGACCCGTCACATTCAGCCCCCCTCCCAGGCCTTCATCCCTGACCCGTCACATTCAGCCCCCCTCCCCAGGTATTCATCCCTGACCCCATCCTCTCCTGCCCAGGAGGACAAAGCTACCATCATGGACCCCAATTCCCATAATCTCTAGCAAACAGGTAGCTCTATGCCCACGGTCGAGTGGTAACGCTCCCAGCTTCAGTCACATATTCTGATCCCTACCGGATTCCAGGGTTCAATCCCTTTGTCCAACCTTCCTACCATACCCCCACTTTCCTATCTCCCCCTTTGATTCCAGCTGTCTTAACACAATGTACAATGTAAAAAGAACAACAAGTCTTATCCTGTAACACAGAGATCTGTTAGTATTAACACATCCTGTAACACAGAGATCTGTTAGTATTAACACATCCTGTAACACAGAGATCTGTTAGTATTAACACATCCTGTAACACACAGATCTGTTAGTATTAACACATCCTGTACAGGTCAGTGAAGAGACAGACAGGTTGTTGAGCCTGTAGTTCCTGTACAGGTCAGTGAAGAGACAGACAGGTTGTTGAGCCTGTAGTTCCTGTACAGGTCAGTGGAGAGACAGACAGGTTGTTGAGCCTGTAGTTCCTGTACAGGTCAGTGGAGAGACAGACAGGTTGTTGAGCCTGTAGTTCCTGTACAGGTCAGTGAAGAGACAGACAGGTTGTTGAGGCTGTAGTTCCTGTACAGGTCAGTGAAGAGACAGACAGGTTGTTGAGCCTGTAGTTCCTGTACAGGTCAGTGAAGAGACAGACAGGTTGTTGAGCCTGTAGTTCCTGTACAGGTCAGTGAAGAGACAGACAGGTTGTTGATATTCTTCTAGTTAGGTTAGATGGGTAATCTCTAAGTGCTTCTTCATGATACTGCATATCTCAGAGAGAAGTATCTGGGCAGACCCCCTAAACCTCTCTTTGGTTAACCATTTCTTACTGAAATGTAACTAAAGGTGTCTGTTTCAGGAACGGATAACAGACACCCGAATACAGGTAGGACATGTATTCCACACAATATGAGCCCAGCTGAAGGCCACTACATCAAACCACTAGAACAATCCATACAAGCACAGAATGATTCATCAAATAAAACAGTTTGTGTTTGTGTGTGTGTGTGTGTGTGTGTGTGTGTGTGCGTTAACACACCCCATGTGTGTGTGTGTGTGTTAACACATCCCATGTGTGTGTGTGTGTGTGTGTGTGTGTGTGTGT
>NW_021823216.1:25587-105926 GCF_901001165.1 Salmo trutta
ATAGATCCTATATTATAAAGGGAATAGGCTGCCATTTGGGACTAAGTCTCAGCTGTTTGCTGAGTAGATGCTATATTATAAAGGGAATAGGCTGCCATTGGGGACTAAGTCTCAGATGTTAGAGAATAGATGCTATATTATAAAGGGAATAGGCTGCCATTGGGGACTAAGTCTCAGCTGTTTGCTGAGTAGATGCTATATTATAAAGGGAATAGGCTGCCATTGGGGACTAAGTCTCAGCTGTTTGCTGAATAGATGCTATATTATAAAGGGAATAGGCTGCCATTGGGGACTAAGTCTCAGCTGTTAGCTGAATAGATGCTATATATAAAGGGAATAGGCTGCCATTGGGGACTAAGTCTCAGCTGTTTGCTGAATAGATGCTATATTATAAAGGGAATAGGCTGCCATTGGGGACTAAGTCTCAGCTGTTAGCTGAATAGATGCTATATTATAAAGGGAATAGGCTGCCATTGGGGACTAAGTCTCAGCTGTTTGCTGAATAGATGCTATATTATAAAGGGAATAGGGCTGCCATTGCGGGACTAAGTCTCAGTGTTGCTGAATAGATGCTATATTATTAACGGGAATAGGCTGCCATTTGGGGACTAAGTCTCAGCTGTTTGCTGAATAGATGCTATATTATAAAGGGAATAGGCTGCCATTGGGGACTAAGTCTCAGCTGTTTTGCTGAATAGATGCTATATATAAAGGGAATAGGCTGCCATTGGGACTAAGCTCAGCTGTTTGCTGAGTAGATGCTATATATAAAGGGACTAGGCTGCCATTGGGGACTAAGTCCTCAGCTGTTTGCTGAATAGATGCTATATTATAAAGGGAATAGGCTGCCATTGGGGACTAAGTCTCAGCTGTTTGCTGAGTAGATGCTATATTATAAAGGGAATAGGCTGCCCATTGGGGACGAAGTCTCAGCTGTTTGCTGAATAGATGCTATATTATAAAGGGAATAGGCTGCCATTGGGGACTAAGTCTCAGCTGTTGCTGAATAGATGCTGTATTATAAAGGGAATAGGCTGCCATTGGGGACGAAGTCTCAGCTGTTGCTGAATAGATGCTATATTATAAAGGGAATATGCTGCCATTGGGGACTAAGTCTCAGCTGTTTGCTGAATAGATCCTGTATTATAAAGGGAATATGCTGCCATTGGGGACTAAGTCTCAGCTGTTTGCTGATAGATGCTATATATAAAGGGAATAGGCTGCCATTGGGGACTAAGTCTCAGCTGTTTGTGATGAGTAGATGCTATATTATAAAGGGAATAGGCTGCCATTGGGGACTAAGTCTCAGCTGTTTAGCTGAATAGATGCTATATTATAAAGGGAATAGGCTGCCATTGGGGACTAAGTCTCAGCTGTTAGCTGAATAGATGCTATATTATAAAGGGAATAGGCTGCCATTGGGGACTAAGTCTCAGATGTTGCTGAATAGATGCTATATTATAAAGGGAATAGGCTGCCATTGGGGACTAAGTCTCAGATGTTTGCTGAATAGATGCTATATTATAAAGGGAATAGGCTGCCATTGGGGACTAAGTCTCAGCTGTTTGCTGAATAGATGCTATATTATAAAGGGAATAGGCTGCCATTGGGGACTAAGTCTCAGCTGTTTGCTGAATAGATGCTATATTATAAAGGGAATAGGCTGCCATTGGGGACTAAGTCTCAGCTGTTTGCTGAATAGATGCTATATTATAAAGGGAATAGGCTGCCATTGGGGACTAAGTCTCAGCTGTTTGCTGAATAGATGCTATATTATAAAGGGAATAGGCTGCCCATTGGGGACTAAGCCTCAGCTGTTTGCTGAGTAGATGCTATATTATAAAGGGAATAGGCTGCCATTGGGGACTAAGTCTCAGCTGTTGCTGAATAGATGCTATATTATAAAGGGAATAGGCTGCCATTGGGGACTAAGTCTCAGCTGTTTGCTGAATAGATGCTAATTATACAGGGAATAGGCTGCCATTTGGCATTGATGAAGCATGGTTTATGGCATGGTACTGTATGTCAATCTGGGTTTCCACTTGTTTGTGTTTGTGAACAAACATGTTGTCATGGTTTCCTCTACACACACATAGACCCCCATGTCCCCTGTATAGTATAATACACAGTGGTTAAAAACAGGGGGACATTCAACCAGGAGTCTGATAAACATGGTCTCTGTTTACACAGCCATACGTATGTTCATGAATCAGGAATGTCGCTAGATTTTCACTAGATATTCTATCGCTAAATCTAGATGAGACGTCGTTTCTTTTATTTGCAGCCCACTGCCACTGGGTGCATTGTTCTCTATACACCATGTGATATAATCACATTCCACACAAACGATGGCCTGGTGGAAAGATGTTGAAAGCACCACCAGCATATGACCAAAACATTAGGAACAAGCCCAAATGGGAAAACAAAATAAACAAAAGGAAGAAAGATGAAAAAAGGGG
Source organism: Salmo trutta (assembly GCF_901001165.1). NCBI lineage: Eukaryota > Metazoa > Chordata > Actinopteri > Salmoniformes > Salmonidae > Salmo > Salmo trutta. Next base: position 28,047 of record NW_021823216.1, read on the forward strand.
AAATGAGTTTTCTACAGAAGTGTGGTTGTGGATCCTCCATGTTTCCTCCATATACAATCCACTACCTCCCTGAGTGTCGCCCACGAGATGACGCAAGTCTTTCTTTCTTGCATAATCATAATATTCCTTTCAAGACTTATCTGAGGAACACATCAAATCAAAACATGAGCATGGATTTTTCTTCTTCTTTTGTTGCTCTTATTAAGAATGTGGTGCCTTGGTTTAAAAATAGAAGTATAGTTGGAACAGGCAGGAGAGAGAGAGAGAGAGAGAGAGAGAGAGAGAGAGAGAGAGAGAGAGAGAGAGAGAGAGAGAAAGAGAAACAGCTTTGTAAGAGAAGAGGCTTTATGTTAATGCTTAATGTTAGTACTGAGAGATAACGTTCCCCCAGGGCTTTCAGATGCTTCTGATTTCTTTTTGTCAGTGTTCTGCTCAAAGTAAAGACAGATGGACACGTGGGGCAATTTTGATCTATGATTAACTTTGTTATTTTACTCTGGAGGCGTCCACAGTTAGATGACATCAAAGACGGATCGGTAACACTTTAGAAAAGGCGAGAATGCGCCATTGATCAAGGTCTGTCAAGTCTTCCACATGCAGCCTCGTCTGCACCATCATCAACGTGTGTTGCTATTCATTCACTCTCCTGTAAAAGTGGAGGTACAAAAGCGGCGGCAGATATTTAGTAAGTTACGTCGTCCCCACAGACTTGGCAGCCAAGGACGGTTATCATCGTTAAAATATATACTCTTTATCACCTCAGGCTTCCTGGTCCTTCCCAACAGAGGCAGACGAAAACAGACACATAAAAGGTGCCTGTCTGTGTGAAGAACAAAGATGGTAATCATCCACAAGAGAAAATCAGTTCAGGATAAAATCCCTGGCTGACTGGTTGGCTGACTGGCTGGCTGGCTGGCTGACTGGCTGGCTGACTGGTTGTCTGACTGGCTGGCTGACTGACTGGCTGGCTGACTGACTGACTGGCTGACTGGCTGACTGTCTGACTGGCTGACTGGCTGGCTGACTGGCTGACTGACTGGCTGACTGGTTGACTGACTGGTTGACTGACTGGTTGTCTGACTGGCTGGCTGACTGACTGGCTGGCTGACTGACTGACTGGCTGGCTGACTGGCTGACTGGCTGACTGACTGACTGTCTGACTGGCTGACTGGCTGGCTGACTGGTTGACTGACTGGCTGACTGGCTGGCTGACTGGTTGTCTGACTGGTTGACTGGCTGGCTGACTGGTTGACTGACTGGTTGTCTGACTGGTTGACTGACTGGCTGACTGGCTGACTGGCTGACAGGCTGGCTGACTGACTGGTTGACTGACTGGCTGACTGGCTGTCTGACTGGTTGTCTGACTGGTTGTCTGACTGGTTGACTGACTGGTTGACTGACTGGTTGTCTGACTGGTTGACTGACTGGCTGACAGGCTGGTGGTTGGTTTGGCTTGGTTGCGGGCGAAAGGAACAACACAATGTTATCAGTGTTATGAAACGCTGAGCGGCTCCCTGTGCCCGCCGTTCCCACCCACCTATGTCAACATAGCAGCAGACTTCACAGACCACACTCTGCCACCGCTGGGCTCCTTGCAGGTAACGGAGCAGAACACCGGTGTTGTTCATTAACACCTGATCAGTGACTTCTTGTTATTCTGCTGTTCAGACACTACTGAAGCATACCTCAATACACTAGCTAGCTAACAACACTCCCAACACACACACACACGCACGCACGCACACACACACACACACACACACACACACACACACATACACACACACACACACACACACACACACACACACACACACACACACACACACACACACACACACACACATACAGACACGGGATGTGTTAATACACACACACACACACACACACACATGGGATGTGTTAATGCACACACACACACACACACACACACACACACACACACACACACACACACAGACACACACACATGGGATGTGTTAACACACACACACACACATGGGGTGTGTTAACGCACACACACACACACACACACACACACAAACACAAACTGTTTTATTTGATGAATCATTCTGTGCTTGTATGGATTGTTCTAGTAGTTTGATGTAGTGGCCTTCAGCTGGGCTCATATTGTGTGGAATACATGTCCTACCTGTATTCGGGTGTCTGTTATCCGTTCCTGAAACAAACACCTTTAGTTACATTTCAGTAAGAAATGGTTAACCAAAGAGAGGTTTAGGGGGTCTGCCCAGATACTTCTCTCTGAGATATGCAGTATCATGAAGAAGCACTTAGAGATTACCCATCTAACCTAACTAGAAGAATATCAACAACCTGTCTGTCTCTTCACTGACCTGTACAGGAACTACAGGCTCAACAACCTGTCTGTCTCTTCACTGACCTGTACAGGAACTACAGGCTCAACAACCTGTCTGTCTCTTCACTGACCTGTACAGGAACTACAGCCTCAACAACCTGTCTGTCTCTTCACTGACCTGTACAGGAACTACAGGCTCAACAACCTGTCTGTCTCTTCACTGACCTGTACAGGAACTACAGGCTCAACAACCTGTCTGTCTCTTCACTGACCTGTACAGGAACTACAGGCTCAACAACCTGTCTGTCTCTCCACTGACCTGTACAGGAACTACAGGCTCAACAACCTGTCTGTCTCTCCACTGACCTGTACAGGAACTACAGGCTCAACAACCTGTCTGTCTCTTCACTGACCTGTACAGGAACTACAGGCTCAACAACCTGTCTGTCTCTTCACTGACCTGTACAGGATGTGTTAATACTAACAGATCTGTGTGTTACAGGATGTGTTAATACTAACAGATCTCTGTGTTACAGGATGTGTTTATACTAACAGATCTCTGTGTTACAGGATGTGTTAATACTAACAGATCTCTGTGTTACAGGATGTGTTAATACTAATAGATCTCTGTGTTACAGGATGTGTTAATACTAACAGATCTCTGTGTTACAGGATGTGTTTATACTAACAGATCTCTGTGTTACAGGATGTGTTAATACTAACAGATCTCTGTGTTACAGGATGTGTTAATACTAGCAGATCTCTGTGTTACAGGATAAGACTTGTTGTTCTTTTTACATTGTACATTGTGTTAAGACAGCTGGAATCAAAGGGGGAGATAGGAAAGTGGGGGTATGGTAGGAAGGTTGGACAAAGGGATTGAACCCTGGAATCCGGTAGGGATCAGTATATGTGACTGAAGCTGGGAGCGTTACCACTCGACCATGGGCATAGAGCTACCTGTTTGCTAGAGATTATGGGAATTGGGATCCATGATGGTAGCTTTGTCCTCCTGGGCAGGAGAGGATGGGGTCAGGGATGAAGGCCTGGGAGGGGGGCTGAATGTGACGGGACAGGGCTGAATACCTGGGGAGGCTGAATGTGACGGGACAGGGATGAATACCTGGGGAGGCTGAATGTGACGGGACAGGGCTGAATACCTGGGGAGGCTGAATGTGACGGGACAGGGCTGAATACCTGGGGAGGCTGAATGTGACGGGACAGGGATGAATACCTGGGGAGGCTGAATGTGACGGGACAGGGCTGAATACCTGGGGAGGCTGAATGTGACGGGACAGGGCTGAATACCTGGGGAGGCTGAATGTGACGGATCAGGGATGAATATCTGGGGAGGCTGAATGTGACGGGACAGGGATGAATACCTGGGGAGGCTGAATGTGACGGGTCAGGGCTGAATACCTGGGGAGGCTGAATGTGACGGGACAGGGATGAATACCTGGGGAGGCTGAATGTGACGGGTCAGGGCTGAATACCTGGGGAGGCTGAATGTGACGGGACAGGGCTGAATACCTGGGGAGGCTGAATGTGACGGGACAGGGATGAATACCTGGGGAGGCTGAATGTGACGGGTCAGGGCTGAATACCTGGGGAGGCTGAATGTGACGGGACAGGGATGAATACCTGGGGAGGCTGAATGTGACGGGTCAGGGCTGAATACCTGGGGAAGCTGTGACGGATCAGGGCTGAATACCTGGGGAGGCTGAATGTGACGGGTCAGGGCTGAATACCTGGGGAGGCTGAATGTGACGGGACAGGGATGAATACCTGGGGAGGCTGAATGTGACGGGTCAGGGCTGAATACCTGGGGAGGCTGAATGTGACGGGTCAGGGCTGAATATCTGGGGAGGCTGAATGTGACGGGTCAGGGCTGAATATCTGGGGAGGCTGAATGTGACGGGTCAGGGCTGAATACCTGGGGAAGCTGTGACGGATCAGGGATGAAGACCTGGGGAGGCTGAATGTGACGGGTTCAGGGATGAATATCTGGGGGGGCTGAATGTGACGGGTTCAGGGTTGAATTACTGGGGGGGCTGAATGTGACGGGTTCAGGGATGAATTACTGGGAGGCTGAATGTGCATGAACCCTCCCCTGGAGAAGCAGCTGTCCTGAGAAGCAGAAGGTCGTTTCATGGTGCTGGGTACAAAGCCCTGGGGCTTATCCCACTGGACGGTGCCTTAAATCTGCCCCTGGGGAGCCTGTTTCAAGGAGCATTGATGTCTTTATTCTGCAGGGGTATAAGGGTCGTATTTGTATCACTCTCTGGGGAACCCATACACAAGGCTGTTTAGAGTCTAAAGAAGCTCTCGTAAAGACACAGGAGCATTGCGGACCGAGGCCAAAGGGTGCTTTCATGTTCTGCGGAACTCATGTAGTTTTCACATAGTCCACTCGCACGACCCTGATGTCACACAGTCTGTACACCAAATGGTGCCGTATGCTTATGTAGAGCACTACTTTTAACCAGGGCTGCTCGCACTTCCTGATCCCTGGCCAACAGTAGGGACATAGGGTGCCATTTGGGATGGACTCCACAGCCCACTTCTTTCCTGGTGGTTTTACTCAAGGACTTATTGGCAGGCCAGGTCCTCCTCTTATCACTCTGTAGTCTTCCTTAAAGTGTTGGCCAGGTCCTCTGTAGTCTACCCTAAAGGGGAGGCCAGGTCCTCCTCTGATCCCTCTGTTGTCTGGCTTAAAGCGGAGGCCAGGTCCTCCTCTGATCCCTCTGTTGTCTGGCTTAAAGGGGAGGCCAGGTCCTCCTCTGATCCCTCTGTTGTCTGGCTTAAAGGGGAGGCCAGGTACTCCTCTGATCCATCTGTTGTCTGGCTTAAAGGGGAGGCCAGGTCCTCCTCTGATCCCTCTGTTGTCTGACTTAAAGGGGAGGCCAGGTCCTCCTCTGATCCCTCTGTTGTCTGCCTTAAAGGGGAGGCCAGGTCCTCCTCTGATCCCTCTGTTGTCTGCCTTAAAGGGGAGGCCAGGTCCTCCTCTGATCCCTCTGTTGTCTGGCTTAAAGGGGAGGCCAGGTCCTCCTCTGATCCCTCTGTTGTCTGCCTTAAGGGGAGGCCAGGTCCTCCTCTGATCCCTCTGTTGTCTGGCTTAAAGGGGAGGCCAGGTCCTCCTCTGATCCCTCTGTTGTCTGGCTTAAAGGGGAGGCCAGGTCCTCCTCTGATCCCTCTGTTGTCTGCCTTAAAGGGGAGGCCAGGTCCTCCTCTGATCCCTCTGTTGTCTGGCTTAAAGGGGAGGCCAGGTCCTCCTCTGATCCCTCTGTTGTCTGGCTTAAAGGGGAGGCCAGGTCCTCCTCTGATCCCTCTGTTGTCTGCCTTAAAGGGGAGGCCAGGTCCCCCTCTGATCCCTCTGTAGTCTGGCTTAAAGGGGAGGCCAGGTCCTCCTCTGATCCCTCTGTTGTCTGCCTTAAAGGGGAGGACAGGTCCTCCTCTGATCCCTCTGTTGTCTGGCTTAAAAGGGAGGCCAGGTCCTCCTCTGATCCCTCTGTTGTCTGTCTTAAAGGGGAGGCCATGTCCTCCTCTGATCCCTCTGTTGTCTGCCTTAAAGGGGAGGCCAGGTCCGCCTCTGATCCCTCTGTTGTCTGCCTTAAAGGGGAGGCCAGGTCCTCCTCTGATCCCTCTGTTGTCTGTCTTAAAGGGTTGGCCAGGTCCTCCTCTTATCACTCTGTAGCCTTCCTTAAAGGGGAGGCCAGGTCCTCCTCTTATCACTCTGTAGTCTACCCTAAAGGGGAGGCCAGGTCCTCCTCTGATCCCTCTGTTGTCTGGCTTAAAGGGGAGGCCAGGTCCTCCTCTGATCCATCTGTTGTCTGGCTTAAAGGGGAGGCCAGGTCCTCCTCTGATCCATCTGTTGTCTGGCTTAAAGGGGAGGCCAGGTCCTCCTCTGATCCATCTGTTGTCTGGCTTAAAGGGGAGGCCAGGTCCTCCTCTGTACCCTCTGTTGTCTGCCTTAAATGGGAGGCCAGGTCCTCATTTGATCCCTCTGTTGTCTGCCTTAAAGGGGAGGCCAGGTCCTCCTCTGATCCCTCTGTAGAAAAGGGGGAGAGAACTATCCCGGGAATCCAGTACACCCGCATGCTTCCACAGTCGCTCCCCTTGTTTTCCCCAAGCAGACCAAAATAGCCTCTGATGGAGAATGCACAAGTGTAAACGGGATATGGAGGTTCGCTGTCTTGGATTTTCGACGGCTCAGTGGTTTCCATAGCGCTGGACTGCAACTCACGTAAACAAACAGAAACACACACAGAGTGAGTCCTAAATGGCACCGTATTCCCAATATATTGCACTACTTTTGACCAGAGCCCTAAGGCCCTGGTTTCCCTATTGTGCACTACTTAGGGCCTGGTTTCCCTATAGTGCACTACTTTCGACCAGAGCCCTAAGGGGCTATTCCTTTTATACTACTAGGTAGTGCACTATATAGGAAATAGGGTGCTATTTGGGACGAACATATTCTCCGCTGTCCTAAAATGCTCTCCTACTCTCATCTGCATAAATGATAAGCTCTGACTTGACCTGGCCTTCTTTCACTCCAAGGTGATCATTTCTAGTTCTGCCTTCTTTCACTCCAAGGTGATCATTTCTAGTTCTGCCTTCTTTCACTCCAAGATGATCATTTCTAGTTCTGCCTTCTTTCACTCCAAGGTGATCATTTCTCGTTCTGCCTTCTTTCACTCCAAGGTGATCATTTCTCGTTCTGCCTTCTTTCACTCCAAGGTGATCATTTCTCGTTCTGCCTTCTTTCACTCCAAGGTGATCATTTCTCGTTCTGCCTTCTTTCACTCCAAGGTGATCATTTCTAGTTCTGCCTTCTTTCACTCCAAGGTGATCATTTCTAGTTCTGCCTTCTTTCACTCCAAGCGGATCATTTCTCGTTCTGCCTTCTTTCACTCCAAGGTGATCATTTCTAGTTCTGCCTTCTTTCACTCCAAGGTGATCATTTCTCGTTCTGCCTTCTTTCACTCCAAGGTGATCATTTCTCATTCTGCCTTCTTTCACTCCAAGGTGATCATTTCTCGTTCTGCCTTCTTTCACTCCAAGGTGATCATTTCTAGTTCTGCCTTCTTTCACTCCAAGGTAATCATTTCTCGTTCTGCCTTCTTTCACTCCAAGGTGATCATTTCTAGTTCTGCCTTCTTTCACTCCAAGGTGATCATTTCTAGTTCTGCCTTCTTTCACACCAAGGTGATCATTTCTCGTTCTGCCTTCTTTCACTCCAAGGTGATAATTTCTCGTTCTGCCTTCTTTCACTCCAAGGTGATCATTTCTCGTTCTGCCTTCTTTCCCTCCAAGGTGATCATTTCTAGTTCTGCCTTCTTTCACTCCAAGGTGATCATTTCTCGTTCTGCCTTCTTTCACTCCAAGGTGATCATTTCTCATTCTGCCTTCTTTCACTCCAAGGTGATCATTTCTAGTTCTGCCTTCTTTCACTCCAAGGTGATCATTTCTAGTTCTGCCTTCTTTCACTCCAAGGTGATCATTTCTCGTTCTGCCTTCTTTCACTCCAAGGTGATCATTTCTCGTTCTGCCTTCTTTCACTCCAAGGTGATCATTTCTAGTTCTGCCTTCTTTCACTCCAAGGTGATCATTTCTCGTTCTGCCTTCTTTCACTCCAAGGTGATCATTTCTAGTTCTGCCTTCTTTCACTCCAAGGTGATCATTTCTAGTTTATTCTGAGCTGCTGTCTGTTCCGTCCGGTCTGTTAGATATCACACACACACACACACACACACACACACACACACACACACACACACACACACACACACACACACACACACACACACACACACACACACACACACACACACACACACACACACACACGACCTGAGGTCTGTTAGATATCTTAGCTGTCCTGACCCGGGCTGGCCAGCTGTGTTAAATGAATGAGAGTGTGCTGCTCTCTGCTAATGACTCTTCCAGGCCCCATTCATCTCCATTCATATAGTGATACTCTGTTTGTACTCGGCTTGTCACTGTTTCACCTCAGGCTGGGTGCTGATGGATCTCTCACCGTAGGTCTCTTCAGGCACGGTGGTGTGGGGGAGGGGGTGATGGATCTCTCACCATAGGGCTCTTCAGACATGGTGGTGTAGGGGAGGGGGTGATAGGTCTCTCACCGTAGGGCTCTTCAGACATGGTGGTGTAGGGAAGGGGGTGATAGGTCTCTCACCATAGGGCTCTTCAGACATGGTGGTGTAGGGGAGTGGGTGATGGATCTCTCACCATAGGGCTCTTCAGACATGGTGGTGTAGGGGAGGGGGTGATGGGTCTCTCACCATAGGGCTCTTCAGACATGGTGGTGTAGGGGAGGGGGTGATAGGTCTCTCACCGTAGGGCTCTTCAGACATGGTGGTGTAGGGAAGGGGGTGATAGGTCTCTCACCATAGGGCTCTTCAAACATGGTGGTGTAGGGGACTGGGTGATGGATCTCTCACCATAGGGCTCTTCAGACATGGTGGTGTAGGGGAGGGGGTGATGGGTCTTTCACCATAGGGCTCTTCAGACATGGTGGTGTAGGGGAGGGGGTGATGGATCTCTCACCATAGGGCTCTTCAGACATGGTGGTGTAGGGGAGGGGGTGATGGATCTCTCACCATAGGGCTCTTCAGACATGGTGGTGTAGGGAAGGGGGTGATAGGTCTCTCACCATAGGGCTCTTCAGACATGGTGGTGTAGGGAAGGGGGTGATAGGTCTCTCACCATAGGGCTCTTCAGACATGGTGGTGTAGGGGAGGGGGTGATAGGTCTCTCACCATAGGGCTCTTCAGACATGGTGGTGTAGGGAAGGGGGTGATAGGTCTCTCACCATAGGGCTCTTCAGACATGGTGGTGTAGGGAAGGGGGTGATAGGTCTCTCACCATAGGGCTCTTCAGACATGGTGGTGTAGGGGAGGGGGTGATAGGTCTCTCACCATAGGGCTCTTCAGACATGGTGGTGTAGGGGAGGTGGTGATGGGTCTCTCACCATAGGGCTCAGTGCTGATAGAGGTGTTTAAAGAGCAAGAGGATATGTGAGCAGTGGAAACGATTCACACTGAAGCAGAAGGTTACCTCCTAAATTCCACCCTATTCCCTATGCAGTGCACAATCTTTGACCAGGACTCATTTGGAATACAACCAAAGTGTTGTTTTCTCTTTAACTTGTACTAAACACTGCCTTGTGAATGTTTCAGAGTCCCTGAGCCGGTATTGGTGGTATGAAAGGACACACCGCTGGCCTGGCGGCGTGTTAAATGAGTTTGAAATGCTAAACCTCTAAAACTAATACAGCTGCCCAACCTTTTTTCATATTTATCTAGGAAGAAAATCGTTTTTTTTGTTGTGACATACTACAGTGTGTTGTTGAAATCTCATGTGAGATCCGTTCCATTCCACTGGTGCTCTCTGTTGAAAGAGAACGGACGCTTAGCAAGTCCGAGCATCGCGCCAGAGAAATCATTTCATTCATCTGAAAACAACTCTCCAAGACGTCTGAACCGCGACCTCCGCAGGTGGAAAAATAAACTTGTCCAAATGTGGCGGTTGTAATTGGCACGGCAGTAAATTGGCTTGTTCTCTGTGAAAACCCCTGTGACAGACAGGCCTTTAGAACGGAACCAGCTAGAATGGAAATATTGTGTATGTGAGATCTACCAGCCGGGCGACTGCCTCAGGACTGGACTGGCAATAAAATACATGACTACTTCCCAAATGGCACACTCTTCCCTATTTAGTGCACTGCTTTTAACCAGAGCCCTATGGGTCCTGGTCAAAAGTAGTGCACTAAATAGGGAATAGGGTGCAATTTGGGACGCATACTGTCTTGACATGTCCCTCTACATTGATTGATACAGCCAGGAGTATGAGTAGTGTGGAAACTCCTCTAACACATGAGATATTTATGTGTTGGGAAGCGGTTCAAGGTTTGTCTAGACCAATTTGGGCCAACTACAACCCCCTTCACCCTCAGACATGAACAAAGTCAGGGCTGATTACCTTTTACTACCCCAAAACAAGAAATGAGTGTGAACATACACACACAACACAGACCCAGTGTCCCACTAACAGTCCATCTGTCAAACACAGACCCAGTGTCCCACTAACAGTCCATCTGTCAAACACAGACCCAGTGTCCCACTAACAGTCCATCTGTCAAACACAGACCCAGTGTCCCACTAACAGTCCATCTGTCAAACACAGACCCAGTGTCCCACTAACAGTCCATCTGTCAAACACAGACCCAGTGTCCCACTAACAGTCCATCTGTCAAACACAGACCCAGTGTCCCACTAACAGTCCATCTGTCAAACACAGACCCAGTGTCCCACTAACAGTCCATCTGTCAAACACAGACCCAGTGTCCCACTAAAAGTCCATCTGTCAAACACAGACCCAGTGTCCCACTAACAGTCCATCTGTCAAACACAGACCCAGTGTCCCACTAACAGTCCATCTGTCAAACACAGACCCAGTGTCCCACTAACAGTCCATCTGTCAAACACAGACCCAGTGTCCCACTAACAGTCCATCTGTCAAACACAGACCCAGTGTCCCACTAACAGTCCATCTGTCAAACACAGATCCAGTGTCCCGCTAACAGTCCATCTGTCAAACACAGACCCAGTGTCCCACTAACAGTCCATCTGTCAAACACAGACCCAGTGTCCCACTAACAGTCCATCTGTCAAACACAGACCCAGTGTCCCACTAACAGTCTATCTGTCAAACACAGACCCAGTGTCCCGCTAACAGTCTATCTGTCAAACACAGACCCAGTGTCCCACTAACAGTCCATCTGTCAAACACAGACCCAGTGTCCCACTAACAGTCCATCTGTCAAACACAGACCCAGTGTCCCACTAAAAGTCCATCTGTCAAACACAGACCCAGTGTCCCACTAACAGTCCATCTGTCAAACACAGACCCAGTGTCCCACTAACAGTCCATCTGTCAAACACAGACCCAGTGTCCCACTAAAAGTCCATCTGTCAAACACAGACCCAGTGTCCCACTAACAGTCCATCTGTCAAACCTGAAAGTCAATCTGACTGCCAGCTTTGTTTGTTTACATGTTCAGTTTCTGTTTCTACTGAGATATACTGAGTATTGATGTATGACTCTGTTAACATGGGAATAAGCTTCTCTGTGGTAATGGTATTTGCTAGGTTGTGAGAAGTCATAACGGCAGGCCTGGTCCTGGGCTGCCTGAGTCAGATCATACAGGTCTATGTTCTCGTCAATGTAACCGTTGTCAAGGGGACTTTATTTCAGTGGAACGTTGTGTCACCTCGTAAATCCTTCAACCTATGAATGGTAATTGACTATGTATGTTAAGCCAGTTACTGTTTAACGTTAATAAAGCTTCCTGCGTTATGTCGGAGTCCGGCTGCATTGCCTGCTTCCTGTTAGCACTCCAGAGACACTCCATTGACTACTGTGTGCTGGCAGTGTAGGGGTGTGTGTGTGTGTGTGTGTGTGTGTGTGTGTGTGTGTGTGTGTGTGTGTGTGTGTGTGTGTGTGTGTGTGTGTGTGTGTGTGTGTGTGTGTGTGTGTGCATGCATGTTTCTGTATACAAGCTTGCGTGTGTTTCTCTCTGTGTGTGTATCACCGAGCCCCACAATGCTACACTGAAGCCTGGGTCATCACCCCCCTTATCAGAGCTGGGTCATCACGCCCCTTATCAGAGCTGGGTCATCACCCCCCTTATCAGAGCCAGAGCTGGGTCATCACCCCCCTTATCAGAGCTGGGCCATCACCCCCCTTATCAGAGCTGGGTCATCACCCCCCTTATCAGAGCTGGGCCATCACCCCCCTTATCAGAGCTGGGCCATCACCCCCCTTATCAGAGCTGGGCCATCACCCCCCTTATCAGAGCTGGGTCATCACCCCCCTTATCAGAGCTGGGCCATCACCCCCCCTTATCAGAGCTGGGTCATCACCCCCCTTATCAGAGCCAGAGCTGGGTCATCACCCCCCTTATCAGAGCTGGGTCATCACCCCCCTTATCAGAGCTGGGTCATCACCCCCCTTATCAGAGCTGGGCCATCACCCCCCTTATCAGAGCTGGGTCATCACCCCCCTTATCAGAGCTGGGTCATCACCCCCCTTATCAGAGCTGGGTCATCACCCCCTTATCAGAGCTGGGTCATCCCCCCCCCTTATCAGAGCTGGGTCATCACCCCCCCTTATCAGAGCTGGGCCATCACCCCCCTTATCAGAGCTGGGCCATCACCCCCCTTATCAGAGCTGGGCCATCACCCCCCTTATCAGAGCTGGGTCATCACCCCCCTTATCAGAGCAGGGTCATCACCCCCCTTATCAGAGCTGGGTCATCACCCCCCTTATCAGAGCTGGGTCATCACCCCCCTTATCAGAGCTGGGTCATCACCCCCCTTATCAGAGCTGGGCCATCACCCCCCTTATCAGAGCTGGGCCATCACCCCCCTTATCAGAGCTGGGCCATCACCCCCCTTATCAGAGCTGGGCCATCACCCCCCTTATCAGAGCTGGGTCATCACCCCCCTTATCAGAGCTGGGTCCATCACCCCCCTTATCAGAGCTGGGTCATCACCCCCCTTATCAGAGCTGGGTCATCACCCCCCTTATCAGAGCTGGGTCATCACCCCCCTTATCAGAGCTGGGCCATCACCACCCTTATCAGAGCTGGGTCATCACCCCCCTTATCAGAGCTGGGCCATCACCCCCCTTATCAGAGCTGGGCCATCACCCCCCTTATCAGAGCTGGGTCATCACCCCCCTTATCAGAGCTGGGCCATCACCCCCCTTATCAGAGCTGGGTCATCACCCCCCTTATCAGAGCAGAGCTGGGTCATCACCCCCCTTATCAGAGCTGGGTCATCACCCCCCTTATCAGAGCTGGGTCATCACCCCCCTTATCAGAGCTGGGCCATCACCCCCCTTATCAGAGCTGGGTCATCACCCCCCTTATCAGAGCTGGGTCATCACCCCCCTTATCAGAGCTGGGTCATCACCCCCTTATCAGAGCTGGGTCATCACCCCCCTTATCAGAGCTGGGTCATCACCCCCCCTTATCAGAGCTGGGCCATCACCCCCCTTATCAGAGCTGGGCCATCACCCCCCTTATCAGAGCTGGGCCATCACCCCCCTTATCAGAGCTGGGTCATCACCCCCCTTATCAGAGCAGGGTCATCACCCCCCTTATCAGAGCTGGGTCATCACCCCCCTTATCAGAGCTGGGTCATCAACCCCCCTTATCAGAGCTGGGTCATCACCCCCCTTATCAGAGCTGGGCCATCACCCCCCTTATCAGAGCTGGCCATCACCCCCCTTATCAGAGCTGGGCCATCACCCCCCTTATCAGAGCTGGGCCATCACCCCCTTATCAGAGCTGGGTCATCACCCCCCTTATCAGAGCTGGGTCATCACCCCCCTTATCAGAGCTGGGTCATCACCCCCCTTATCAGAGCTGGGTCATCACCCCCCTTATCAGAGCTGGGTCATCACCCCCCTTATCAGAGCTGGGCCATCACCACCCTTATCAGAGCTGGGTCATCACCCCCCTTATCAGAGCTTGGCCATCACCCCCCTTATCAGAGCTGGGCCATCACCCCCCTTATCAGAGCTGGGTCATCACCCCCCTTATCAGAGCTGGGCCATCACCCCCCCCTTATCAGAGCTGGGCCATCACCCCCCTTATCAGAGCTGGGTCATCACCCCCCTTATCAGAGCTGGGTCCATCACCCCCCTTATCAGAGCTGGGTCCATCACCCCCCTTATCAGAGCTGGGCCATCACCCCCCTTATCAGAGCTGGGCATCACTCCCCCTTATCAGAGCAGAGCTGGGCATCACCCCCCTTATCAGAGCTGGGTCATCACCCCCCTTATCAGAGCTGGGCCATCACCCCCCTTATCAGAGCTGGCCATCACCCCCCTTATCAGAGCTGGGGTCATCACCCCCCCTTATCAGAGCTGGGTCATCACCCCCCCTTATCAGAGCTGGCCATCACCCCCCTTATCAGAGCTGGGCCATCACCCCCCTTATCAGAGCTGGGTCATCACCCCCCTTATCAGACGCTGGGTCATCACCCCCCCTTATCAGAGCTGGGCCATCACCCCCCTTATCAGAGCTGGGCCATCACCCCCCTTATCAGAGCTGGGCCATCACCCCCCTTATCAGAGCCAGAGCTGGGTCATCACCCCCCCTTATCAGAGCTGGGCCATCACCCCCCTTATCAGAGCTGGGCCATCACCCCCCTTATCAGAGCTGGGTCATCACCCCCCTTATCAGAGCTGGGTCATCACCCCCCTTATCAGAGCTGGGTCATCACCCCCCTTATCAGAGCAGGGTCATCACCCCCCTTATCAGAGCTGGGTCATCACCCCCCTTATCAGAGCCAGAGCTGGGTCATCACCCCCCTTATCAGAGCTGGGCCATCACCCCCCTTATCAGAGCTGGGCCATCACCCCCCTTATCAGAGCTGGGCCATCACCCCCCTTATCAGAGCTGGGTCATCACCCCCCTTATCAGAGCGGGTCATCACCCCCTTATCAGAGCTGGGTCATCACCCCCCTTATCAGAGCTGGGTCATCACCCCCCTTATCAGAGCTGGGTCATCACCCCCCTTATCAGAGCTGGTTCATCACCCCCCTTATCAGCTGGGCCATCACCCCCCTTATCAGAGCTGGGCCATCACCCCCCTTATCAGAGCTGGGCCATCACCCCCTTATCAGAGCTGGGCCATCACCCCCCTTATCAGAGCTGGGTCATCACCCCCCTTATCAGAGCTGGGTCATCACCCCCCTTATCAGAGCTGGGTCATCACCCCCCTTATCAGAGCTGGGTCATCACCCCCCTTATCAGAGCTGGGTCATCACCCCCCTTATCAGAGCTGGGCCATCACCACCCTTATCAGAGCTGGGTCATCACCCCCCTTATCAGAGCTGGGCCATCACCCCCCTTATCAGAGCTGGGCCATCACCCCCCTTATCAGAGCTGGGTCATCACCCCCCTTATCAGAGCTGGGCCATCACCCCCCTTATCAGAGCTGGGTCATCACCCCCCTTATCAGAGCCAGAGCTGGGTCATCACCCCCCTTATCAGAGCTGGGTCATCACCCCCCTTATCAGAGCTGGGTCATCACCCCCCTTATCAGAGCTGGGCCATCACCCCCCTTATCAGAGCTGGGTCATCACCCCCCTTATCAGAGCTGGGTCATCACCCCCCTTATCAGAGCTGGGTCATCACCCCCTTATCAGAGCTGGGTCATCACCCCCCTTATCAGAGCTGGGTCATCACCCCCCCTTATCAGAGCTGGGCCATCACCCCCCTTATCAGAGCTGGGCCATCACCCCCCTTATCAGAGCTGGGCCATCACCCCCCCTTATCAGAGCTGGGTCATCACCCCCCTTATCAGAGCAGGGTCATCACCCCCCTTATCAGAGCTGGGTCATCACCCCCCTTATCAGAGCTGGGTCATCACCCCCCTTATCAGAGCTGGGTCATCACCCCCCTTATCAGAGCTGGGCCATCACCCCCCTTATCAGAGCTGGGCCATCACCCCCCTTATCAGAGCTGGGCCATCACCCCCCTTATCAGAGCTGGGCCATCACCCCCCTTATCAGAGCTGGGTCATCACCCCCCTTATCAGAGCTGGGTCATCACCCCCCTTCCAGCTGTCATCCCCCTTATCAGAGCTGGGTCATCACCCCCCTTATCAGAGCTGGGTCATCACCCCCTTATCAGAGCTGGGCCATCAACCACCCTTATCAGAGCTGGGTCATCACCCCCCTTATCAGAGCTGGGCCATCACCCCCCCTTATCAGAGCTGGGCCATCACCCCCCTTATCAGAGCTGGGTCATCACCCCCCTTATCAGAGCTGGGCCATCACCCCCCTTATCAGAGCTGGGCCATCACCCCCCTTATCAGAGCTGGGTCATCACCCCCCTTATCAGAGCTGGGTCATCACCCCCCTTATCAGAGCTGGGTCATCACCCCCCTTATCAGAGCTGGGCCATCACCCCCCTTATCAGAGCTGGGCCATCACTCCCCTTATCAGAGCCAGAGCTGGGCCATCACCCCCCTTATCAGAGCTGGGTCATCACCCCCCTTATCAGAGCTGGGCCATCACCCCCCTTATCAGAGCTGGGCCATCACCCCCCTTATCAGAGCTGGGTCATCACCCCCCTTATCAGAGCTGGGTCATCACCCCCCTTATCAGAGCTGGGCCATCACCCCCCTTATCAGAGCTGGGCCATCACCCCCCTTATCAGAGCTGGGTCATCACCCCCCTTATCAGAGCTGGGTCATCACCCCCCTTATCAGAGCTGGGCCATCACCCCCCTTATCAGAGCTGGGCCATCACCCCCCTTATCAGAGCTGGGCCATCACCCCCTTTATCAGAGCCAGAGCTGGGTCATCACCCCCCTTATCAGAGCTGGGCCATCACCCCCCTTATCAGAGCTGGGCCATCACCCCCCTTATCAGAGCTGGGTCATCACCCCCCTTATCAGAGCTGGGTCATCACCCCCCTTATCAGAGCTGGGTCATCACCCCCCTTATCAGAGCAGGGTCATCACCCCCCTTATCAGAGCTGGGTCATCACCCCCTTATCAGAGCCAGAGCTGGGGTCATCACCCCCCTTATCAGAGCTGGGCCATCACCCCCCCTTATCAGAGCTGGGCCATCACCCCCCTTATCAGAGCTGGGTCATCACCCCCCTTATCAGAGCTGGGTCATCACCCCCCTTATCAGAGCTGGGTCATCACCCCCCTTATCAGAGCTGGGTCATCACCCCCCTTATCAGAGCTGGGTCATCACCCCCCTTATCAGAGCTGGGTCATCACCCCCCTTATCAGAGCTGGGTCATCACCCCCCTTATCAGAGCTGGGTCATCACCCCCCTTATCAGAGCTGGGCCATCACCCCCCTTATCAGAGCTGGGTCATCACCCCCCTTATCAGAGCTGGGTCATCACCCCCCTTATCAGAGCTGGGTCATCACCCCCCCTTATCAGAGCTGGGTCATCACCCCCCTTATCAGAGCTGGGCGTACAGTAGTGCAGGGGAGTCTACATCTTAAACTGAACCCTATTCTCTATATACAGTAGTGCACTACTTTTGACTAGAGCGCTATGGGAACACTATGGGACCTGGTCAAATGTAGTGTACTAAATAGGGAATATGGTGCCATTTTAGACGCAACCAGGGTGTCCATACCCACTACCCCTGACCCCTGACCCCTACCCCCTACCCCCTAACCCCTGCCCCCTACCCCTACCCCCTACCCCTACCCCTACCCCCTAACCCCAACCCCTAACCCCAACCCCTACCCCCTACCCCTAACTCCTACCCCTGACCCCTACCCCTAACCCCTGACCCCTACCCCTGACCCCTACCCCTAACCCCTGACCCCTGACTCCTACCCCCTACCCCTACCCCCTACCCCTAACCTCTACCCCTACCCCTACCCCTAACACCTACCCCTAACCCCTAACCCCTACCCCCTACCCCTAACCCCTACCCCTAACCCCTACCCCTACCCCTAACCCCTGACCCCTACCCCCTACCCCTAACCCCAACCCCTAACCCCTACCCCCTACCCCTAACTCCTACCCTGACCCCTACCCCTGACCCCTACCCCTGACCCCTACCCCTACCCCTAACCCGTACCCCCCTACCCCTAACCCCTACCCCTAACCCCTACCCCCTAACCCCCTACCCCTGACTGTACCCATAATCCTGCTACAGGTGGTTGGGGTGCGGTGGGTGTGTACGAGGAATGCCAGATGTTACAAGTTACAATAGAGAGGCAGGCGGGCCGGGCACAGCAGGTGCAGAACCATTCTGCTGTTATGACCCATGGAAACCTGATGCATCCACGCCTGGTGTTTTATTGTCTTGAGTGGAGCCGGGTTTTGGAGGCCCGTGTTACCAAATACCAAGCAGTTTGTTTTGGCAGCCGATCAAACCCCCCTTTGCCTTCCGTTAATCCGAGGAATATTCAATGATATCTGTAATGATCGCACAGCATTGGTGGAAAGAAAACACTTGTGTGATTATGTCATGTAATGAATATCTGGATGATGTTTATGACACTAGGGTTTTCAGACAGATTGCATCTTGGTCTCCAGCTCTGCGTATGTGTTATCTGCTCCCATGCTTGGCTCACTCTGCTCCAACTGGCTCTAAAAACCCCTCTGGAGTCAAGCAGATACATTGGGCTTTTAATTGCAGCGACTACGTCAAACTAATGAAGGCCTATCTATTTCCCCCTCCACTTGTCTATTGTACACATTGCAGACATGGTGACTCCATCTATTGGTGAAGCTACTCAGCCAATAGGAGCTAGACAATATTGATAGGTATCACACAAACTCACCCAGACCAGTGAGTATCCTGGCTACAAGCCAGCCTTTGTTTTGCTGGGCCGCTCTCTGTGTGTTGGGGACAAGAGTGAGTGTCCTCCAGAGTGGAGGGGGAGGGGGGGGGGGGGAGAGAGCCTTCCCTATGTGTTTCAGCTGCCCTGTAACTCTCCTCCTCAGAGAGAATCAGTCTGTAACTCTCCTCAGAGAGAATCAGTCTGTAACTCTCCTCCTCAGAGAGAATCAGTCTGTAACTCTCAGAGAGAATCAGTCTGTAACTCTCAGAGAAAATCAGTCTGTAACTCTCCTCAGAGAGAATCAGTCTGTAACTCTCCTCCTCAGAGAGAATCAGTCTGTAACTCTCAGAGAGAATCAGTCTGTAACTCTCAGAGAAAATCAGTCTGTAACTCTCAGAGAGAATCAGTCTGTAACTCTCCTCCTCAGAGAGAATCAGTCTGTAACTCTCAGAGAGAATCAGTCTGTAACTCTCAGAGAGAATCAGTCTGTAACCCTCAGAGAGAATCAGTCTGTAACTCTCAGAGAGAATCAGTCTGTAACCCTCAGAGAGAATCAGTCTGTAACTGTCAGAGAGAATCAGTGTGTAACTCTCCTCCTCAGAGAGAATCAGTCTGTAACTCTCCTCAGAGAGAATCAGTGTGTAACTCTCCTCCTCAGAGAGAATCAGTCTGTAACTCTCAGAGAGAATCAGTCTGTAACTCTTAGAGAGAATCAGTCTGTAACTCTCAGAGAGAAGCAGTCTGTAACTCTCAGAGAGAATCAGTCTGTAACTCTCAGAGAGAATCAGTCTGTAACTCTCATAGTAAATCAGTCTGTAACTCTCCTCCTCATAGAGAATCAGTGTGTAACTCTCAGAGAGAATCAGTCTGTAACTCTCAGAGAGAATCAGTGTGTAACTCTCATAGTGAATCAGTCTGTAACTCTCCTCCTCATAGAGAATCAGTGTGTAACTCTCAGAGAGAATCAGTCTGTAACTCTCAGAGAGAATCAGTCTGTAACTCTCATAGTGAATCAGTCTGTAACTCTCATAGAGAATCAGTGTGTAACTCTCATAGTGAATCAGTCTGTAACTCTCATAGAGAATCAGTGTGTAACTCTCATAGTGAATCAGTCTGTAACTCTCATAGTGAATCAGTCTGTAACTCTCCTCCTCATAGAGAATCAGTGTGTAACTCTCATAGTGAATCAGTCTGTAACTCTCCTCCTCATAGAGAATCAGTCTGTAACTCTCCTCCTCATAGTGAATCAGTGTGTAACTCTCATAGTGAATCAGTCTGTAACTCTCCTCCTCATACAGAATCAGTGTGTAACTCTCATAGTGAATCAGTCTGTAACTCTCCTCCTCATACAGAATCAGTGTGTAACTCTCATAGTGAATCAGTGTGTAACCCTCCTCCTCATAGTGAATCAGTGTGTAACTCTCATAGTGAATCAGTGTGATACTCTCCTCCTCATAGTGAATCAGTGTGTAACTCTCAGAGTGAATCAGTGTGTAACTCTCATAGTGAATCAGTGTGTAACTCTCCTCCTCATAGTGAATCAGTGTGTAACTCTCATAGTGAATCAGTGTGTAACTCTCCTCCTCATAGAGAATCAGTGTGTAACTCTCATAGTGAATCAGTCTGTAACTCTCAGAGAGAATCAGTGTGTAACTCTCATAGTGAATCAGTCTGTAACTCTCCTCCTCATAGTGAATCAGTGTGTAACTCTCCTCCTCATAGTGAATCAGTCTGTAACTCTCCTCCTCATAGTGAATCAGTGTGTAACTCTCCTCCTCATAGTGAATCAGTGTGATACTTTAGACCCTTGGGAAAGACACTGAGTAGCTGTGGCCCCTCCCTCCGCCCCCTTCTGGCCCCTCACTAACACCCCTAGATCTGCACACACACAAGCATGTACACACACACACACACACACACACACACAAAAGCGCACACACACTCGCAAACAGGCACCTACACACATACATACATATATACATACATACACACACACACATACATACATACATACATACATACATACATACATACATACACACACACACACACACACACACACACACACACACACACACACACACACACACACACACACACACACACACACACATACATACATACATACATACACACACACACACACACACACACACACACACACACACACACACACACACACACACACACACACACACACACACACACACACACATACATACATACATACATACATACATACATACATACATACATACATTTGCTTATGAAGTGCATTCGGAAAGTATTCAAACCCCTTGACTTTTTTCACATTTTGTTACATTACAGCCTTATTCTGAAAGGTATGAAATACTTTCCCCCCCCTCACCAATCTACACACAATACCCCATAATGACGAAGCAAAAACAGAAATACCTTATTTACATAAGTATTCAGACTCTTTGCTATGAGACTTGAAATTGAGCTCTGGTGCATCCTGTTTCCATTGATCATCCTTGAGATGTTTCTACAACTTGAGTGGAGTCCACCTGTGGTAAATTCTATTGATTGGACATGATTTGGAAAGGCACACACCTGTCTATATATATGGTCCCACAGTTGACAGTGCATGTCAGAACAAAAACCAAGCAATGAGGTCGAAGGAATTGCCCTTTAGAGCTCCGAGACAGGATTGTGTCGAGACACAGATCTGTGGTAGGCAACCAAAATATTTCTGCAACATTGAAGGTCCCCAAGAACACAGTGGCCTCCACCATTCTTAAATGGAAGAAGTTTGGAACCACCAAGACTCTTCCTAGAGCTGGCCGCACGGCAAAACTGAGCAATCGGGGGTGAAGGTCCTTGACCAGGGACGTGACCAAGAACCCGATGGTCACTTTGAAAGAGCTCCAGTTCCTCTGTGGAGAAGGGAGAACCTTCCAGAAGGACAACCATCTCTGCAGCACTCCACCAATCAGGCCTTTATGCTAGATTGGCCAGACCGAAGCCACTCCTCAGTAAAAGGCACATGACAGCCCGCTGGGAGTTTGCCAAAAGGCACGTATTGGACTCTCAGACCATGAGAAACAAGATTCTCTGCTGATGAAACCAAGATTGAACTCTTTGGACTGAATGCCAAGCGTCACGTCTGGAGGAAACCTGGCACCATCCCTACGGTGAAGCATGGTGGTGGCAGCAACATGTTCTGACAGTGCATGTGGTGGCAGCATCATGCTGTGGAGATGTTTTTCAGCGGTAGGGACTGGGAGACTAGTCAGGTTTGAGGCTAAGATGAACGGAGCAAAGTACAGAGAGATCCTTGATGAAAACCTGCTCCAGAGCACTCAGGACCTCAGACTGGGGAGAAGGATCACCTTCCAACAGGACAACGACCCTAAGCACACAGTTAAGACAACGCAGGAGTGGCTTTGGGACAAGTCTCTGAATGTCCTTGAGTGGCCCAGCCAGAGCCCGGACTTGAACCCGATCGAACATCTCTGGAGAGAAAATAGCTGTGCAGCGACACTCCCCATCCAACCTGACAGAGCTGGAGAGGATCTGCAGAGAAGAATTGGAGAAACTCCCCAAATACAGGTGTGCAAAGCTTGTAGCTTCATACCCAAGAAGACACAAGGCTGTAATCGCTGCCAAAGGTGCTTCAACAAAGTACTGAGTAAAGGGTCTGAATACTTAAGCAGATGTGATATTTCAGTTAAAAACATGTTTTTATTTTGTCATTATGGGGTTTTGTGTGTAGATTGATGAGGGAAAAAATTATTTAAGCAATTTTAGAATAAGGCTGTAACGTAACAAAATGTGGAAAAAGTCAAGGGGTCTGAATACTTCCCGAAGGGACTGTATCACTGAAATGTGCCATTTCCATAAGTGCTCAGAACCTTTAGGGTTTTTACAGGGAATAGGATACCACTTATAATTAGATTACTGTGATGTGGCAATGCTTTGTGTCATGTAATTAATATACTGTCCCCAGGCTGGGTTCATATTTCATACAGAAAGCTCATCTCCATTAGTGTTCTGTATTTTGTCATGTTCTATGTTTTGTGTGGACTCCAGGATGAATAGCAGCTGCTTCTTCAACAGTTAATGGGGATCCGAATTAAAAAAAGAGTCCTGAAAAATGATCGTTAGTTACCAAAATAACAACACCACACGTGTAGTGATGAGAGAGTAGATTGGCTGTGACTTGTATGCTAAGTTACCACTGTAGCTGGAAATCACATTTGTGAAGACAGGCCATTTCACAGTGTTCAGACAGACACATTTAGATGATTTGAGTCCCTCTGCCTCATATGTCTGTCTGCCTACTGTAATACAACAGACCTGACAACCTTCCAACTAAAACAAGCAGGGAAGCTGTAAATCACACTGTGCTGTTGGCCTGGCCCGTACCCAGAGGAGTTTCAGAACCACAATGCTGCACTTCAGCGTCTCAGAGACGATCTAGATAATTAGATGGACACTTCAGCTTCTCATAGACTATCTAGATAATTACATGGACACTTCAGCTTCTCATGGACTATCTAGATAATTAGATGGACACTTCAGCTTCTCAGAGACTATCTAGATAATTAGATGGACACTTCAGCTTCTCATGGACTATCTAGATAATTAGATGGACACTTCAGCTTCTCATAGATTATCTAGATAATTACATGGACACTCCAGCTTCTCATAGACTATCTAGATAATTACATGGACACTTCAGCTTCTCATAAACTATCTAGATAATTAGATGGGCACTTCAGCTTCTCATAGACTATCTAGATAATTACATGGACACTTCAGCTTCTCATAGACTGTCTAGATAATTAGATGGACACTTCAGCTTCTCATAGATTATCTAGATAATTAGATGGACACTTCAGCTTCTCAGAGACTATCTAGATAATTACATGGACACTTCAGCTTCTCAAAAACTATCTAGATAATTAGATGGACACTTCAGCTTCTCATAGACTATCTAGATAATTACATGGACACTTCGGGTTCTCATAGACTATCTAGATAATTACATGGACACTTCAGCTTCTCATAGACTATCTAGATAATTAGATGGACACTTCAGCTTCTCATAGACTATCTAGATAATTAGATGGACACTTCAGCTTCTCATAGATTATCTAGATAATTACATGGACACTCCAGCTTCTCATAGACTATCTAGATAATTACATGGACACTTCAGCTTCTCATAGACTATCTAGATAATTAGATGGACACTTCAGCTTCTCATAGACTATCTAGATAATTAGATGGACACTTCAGCTTCTCAGAGACTATCTAGATAATTAGATGGACACTTCAGCTTCTCAGAGACTATCTAGATAATTAGATGGACACTTCAGCTTCTCATAGACTATCTAGATAATTACATGGACACTTCAGCTTCTCATAGACTATCTAGATAATTACATGGACACTTCAGCTTCTCATAGACTATCTAGATAATTAGATGGACACTTCAGCTTCTCATAGACTATCTAGATAATTAGATGGACACTTCAGCTTCTCAGAGACTATCTAGATAATTAGATGGACACTTCAGCTTCTCAGAGACTATCTAGATAATTAGATGGACACTTCAGCTTCTCATAGACTATCTAGATAATTACATGGACACTTCAGCTTCTCAGAGACTATCTAGATAATTAGATGGACAAAAGCAACTGTTAATGATAGAAAGAGACGTACACCATTTGACTGTGTAACAGTCCATCTGTGGTTGTGGACAGGTAGTTGTGTGTTTATTCCTGACATGGTTGTTGTTGTTCTTGTTGTTGTTGTTGACTCTGTGTAATAACAAGCCCAGTTGTGTTGGCTTAGTGTCCAGAGGAGCTCAGAACCATGTGTGTGTTCCTCCTCTTGGTACTACAGACGCTGTTGATTAACGATTGTTCAGTCAAGGCCTTTGTCGCTTTGGGAGTTCTTTTCTTTTGATTTCTTTGATTTGTTTTCATTGGCGTAGCTGAAGGCCCTGATATACTGTCCACCCCTCACTCTGATTGGCTCTTATCAGAAGGCCCTGATATACTGTCCTGTCCACCCCTCACTCTGACTGGCTCTTATCAGAAGGCCCTGATATACTGTCCTGTCCACCCCTCACTCTGACTGGCTCTTATCAGAAGGCCCTGATATACTGTCCTGTCCACCCCTCACTCTGACTGGCTCTTATCTGAAGGCCCTGATATACTGTCCTGTCCACCCCTCACTCTGACTGGCTCTTATCAGAAGGCCCTGATATACTGTCCTGTCCACCCCTCACTCTGACTGGCTCTTATCAGAAGGCCCTGATATACTGTCCTGTCCACCCCTCACTCTGATTGGCTCTTATCTGAAGGCCCTGATATACTGTCCTGTCCACCCCTCACTCTGACTGGCTCTTATCAGAAGGCCCTGATATACTGTCCTGTCCACCCCTCACTCTGACTGGCTCTTATCAGAAGGCCCTGATATACTGTCCACCCCTCACTCTGACTGGCTCTTATCAGAAGGCCCTGATATACTGTCCTGTCCACCCCTCACTCTGACTGGCTCTTATCAGAAGGCCCTGATATACTGTCCACCCCTCACTCTGACTGGCTCTTATCAGAAGGCCCTGATATACTGTCCACCCCTCACTCTGACTGGCTCTTATCAGAAGGCCCTGATATACTGTCCTGTCCACCCCTCACTCTGACTGGCTCTTATCAGAAGGCCCTGATATACTGTCCTGTCCACCCCTCACTCTGACTGGCTCTTATCAGAAGGCCCTGATATACTGTCCACCCCTCACTCTGACTGACTCTTATCAGAAGGCCCTGATATACTGTCCTGTCCACCCCTCACTCTGACTGACTCTTATCTGAAGGCTGGAAAAACCTATTCTGAATCTCATGGTCTATCCCAAATGGCAGTCTATAAAGTGGACTACTTTTGACCTGGGCCCATTGGCTCTGGTCTAAAGTAGTGTACTATATAGGGAAAATGGATCTGGTCTAAAGTAGTGTACCACATAGGTAATAGGGCTCTGGTCTAAAGTAGTGCACTATATAGGGAATAGGGTTCTGGTCTGAAGTAGTGCACTATATAGGGAATAGGGTACTGGTCTGAAGTAGTGCACTATATAGGGAATAGGGTTCTGGTCTGAAGTAGTGCACTATATAGGGAATAGGGTGCCATTTGGGACACTAACCTACGACTCCTAGAAGTCCGAAAGACGATGGTTTATAGTGTGTCTAGTTCCCACGACCGTGGAGGCTGCAGCTAGGGGGACGGTGGTTAACACACACACACACACACACACACACACACACACACACACACACACACACACACACACACACACACACACACACACTCAGCCACACACACCCACAGCCTCACACACTCAGCCACACACACCCACAGCCTCACACACTCAGCCACACACACCCACAGCCTCACACACTCAGCCACACACACCCACAGCCTCACACACTCAGCTACACACACACAATTGGTCCGAGAGCTGTTTTATATCATTGACAGATGTTTATGTTAAGACCCCTGTTGGTGTCACTTCACTGGACACGCTGTTTTCCTGCCCTGCTGTACTTTACTATGTCCCAAATGACACCCTATTCCCTTTATAGTGCACTGCTTTTGACCAGAGTCCTATGGGCCTTAGTGCACTATATAGGGAATAGGGAGCTGTCCAGGTCCCACTATATCCCAGGTCCACTGACAGCACAGGGCACTCCCCCAGTCAGGCCAGTCAGTGTTGACCCTCCTCAGTCCCCACCTTCCTTCCAAACCAAGGGAATGTGTTCACCTCCGTCTTAGTGTTTGATGTGTATGTATCTCATTAAGGTGTTGTGTTGACTCCTTCCCCGTCCCGTTCCCCGTCCCGTTCCCCTCGCCGCTCCCTTTGATGTAGTGTGAAGTCGAGGGATCGGACTGTACAGTCAGGTGTTTGTTCTGGGGCTTCCGGAGAACTCCACCTGGCTCTGTTGAAATCTGAGATAAGGGGGAGAGATTTAGTAGATAGCTGCGCTGAGGAAGGGAAACATTGGAGATATTGTTAAACCATGTGAACATACTAGGTTACAACATGTAATACGCTGAGCTGCTGTCATCTCCGGGGCGTGCTGTATAGATGTGAATGACGTGTGTGTGTGTGTGTGTGTGTGTGTGTGTGTGTGTGTGTGTGTGTGTGTTTGACCTCATCACAGCACAGCTGTATTCTTACACTTCCAGAAATCCAACACCCACAGAATAAAGACGTATAACTGACAGTGGAAAATTTGCTGGAATTATGAGTTGGGGGGAAACGAACGATTAAATTGTCGCATTTTAACAGTTTCACTCAACTTTTGGAGCTTAGTCACATGATGTTTCAGTTCTCAATACATAAACACAACAGCTGGAAAAGTGTTGTGATCTGTAATGTTAATCTCTCTCCTCTTTCTCTCTCTTTATGCCCCCCCCTCTCTCTCACTCTCTCTCCCCCTCTTTTTTCTCTATTTCTGCCCCCCCCCCCTCTCTCTCTCTCTCTCTCTCTCTCTCTCTCTCTCTCTCTTTCTCTCTCGCTCTCTCCCATCTCTCTCTCTCTCTCTTTCTCTCTCCTTCCCCTCTCTTTCTCTCTCTCTCTCTCTCTCTCTCTCTCTCTCCCTCCCCTCTCTCTCTCTCTCTCTCTCTCTCTCCCCATCTCTCTTTCTCTCTCCCTCTCTTTCTCTCTCTCTCCCTCCCTCCCCTCTCTCTCTCTCTCTCTCTCTTTCTGCCACCCTCTCTTCCTCTTTCCACAGTGATCTGAGTATGAACAACCTAACTCTGTTGTCCTCCGGTGCCCTCTCCAACCTTCACTTCCTTGAGGAGCTGTGAGTATGACAGCCGCTTCCTAACCAGATAAGAGATACAATAGATCCCCTCTCAGCCTTATCACCCAAGGGAAACTGTCTGTCAAAGCCTTATCGTGGTCTAGCATCGTTCCCATGGCGTTCATGTCAAACAATTACAATAAATCTCATTATCTTGCGATTTACAGCGATGTGTTTTTTGTTAGAGTAGGACAGTTCTAGGTGATGTCAGAAGGCTTGTATGTATGTGTAGTACCTACAGTGTAACACAACTACTGGGAGAGGAGAGGAGGGGAGAGGAGAGGAGAGGAGAGGGGAGAGGAGAGGAGAGGAGAGGAGAGGAGAGGAGAGGAGAGGAGGTGGAATGTCATGTTGCAGCTGGCCTGGAGAGAGGTGGTGGTGGAATGTCATGTTGCAGCTGGCCTGGATGTCCTTGTAGACATACTGAGGCAACTGACAGGAACTACCCAACCGGAATCCCCGGTCTCTCAGTTGTCTCTCTAACCCAACCAGCTCAGACAGGGACCCACGAGTATGTTCCAAACGGCCCCCTATTCCCTATATATTGCACTACTTTGGACCATTCCCTCCCGTAGGGCTCTGGTCAAAAGTAGTGCACTATATAGGGAATAGAGGGCCTTTTGGAACACAGCCCACCGCTCTCTACACTGCTGCCACAACGAGCCAGCGAAATGGGCCTGCGTCCAGAAACATTTAAAAAAAAAACATAAACATTTAGATCCCCCTTGCTTTTATTTTCTAAACTCTGTTAAAGAGAATGCTCTGACTTTTGTAGGAGTTGTTAAATGGGGAAAAACTCAGGAAATTAAATTGAGATTGTTCTGGCTCGAGTTCCCGCTTCAAAGACTTATGAGCGGTTCCCTAATGAAAACCTGACGGAACCTTAGAACCCGTCCCTGGAGAATAGAAGAGCTACTGCATCACAGGGAGGACGTCAAGGGCTGTGTCCCCAATGGTACCTTAAACCCTATCTAGTGTACTTCCTGTACCAGGGTCAAATATATAATATAGTGTTTTATCTCCTTGTGTTGATGTGTATTATCTATAGCAGCGGTTCCCAACCTGTTTGGGTTACTGTACCACCCAGTGCATTTTGGTCCTGCCCGGAGAACCCCTGAAGTAGCCCGTCATATACTGTGTGTATATACTGTATTCTATACTATTCTACTGTAGCTTAGTCTATGCTGCTCTGACATTGCTCGTCCGTATGTTTATATGTTCTTAATTCCATTCCTTTACTTAGATTTGTGTGTATTGGGTATATGTTGTGTAATTTGTTAGATATTACATATTAGATATTACTACACTGTCGGAGCTAGAAACACAAGCTATTCGCTACACTCACATTAACATCTGCTAAACACGTGTATGTGACCAATAACATTTGATTTGATTCATTCTCATTTTACCAGTAGACTTGTGGTGTCCTGAGCCTTCTCATGTACCCCTTGTGGATAGGCCAAGTACCCCCCAGGGGTCCTAGTAGCCCAGGTTGGGAACCACTGGGCTATACAGTAGGTAAACCCTCTGCACTAACAGTTAATATACATGGTTCATTAAAACCCCTACAGCGTTAGACAGGGATTACAATTATGGCCCAAACTAATTCCAGGAATGAAATAAACACATACAGAATGATTTCTGTGCTCATGTTACTAAGAGTCTTGTATTCTCACACAAAACCATAGAAACCCTAGGATGTACAATGTTTTGGCAGATAACCCCAGATTTTTAAGTAATTACCTGGAATTTAGATGATCCCTGGCAACTACCCCACCAACTGGACCATCGCTTACAGTGTTATTATCTAACTCAACACACAGCGTCTACTGGCAGACAGCATCTACTGGCAGACAGCATCTACTGGCAGACAGCATCTATTGGCAGACAGCATCTACTGCTATGTTCTACTGTTATTATCTATAACTCAACACACAGCATCTACTGGCAGACAGCATCTACTGGCCCTGCTGTGTTCTACTGTTATTATCTATAACTCAACACACAGCATCTACTGGCAGACAGCATCTACTGGCCCTGCTGTGTTCTACTGTTATTATCTATAACTCAACACACAGCATCTACTGGCAGACAGCATCTACTGGCAGACAGCATCTACTGGCCCTGCTGTGTTCTACTGTTATTATCTATAACTCAACACACAGCATCTACTGGCAGACAGCATCTACTGGCCCTGCTGTGTTCTACTGTTATTATCTATAACTCAACACACAGCATCTACTGGCAGACAGCATCTACTGGCCCTGCTGTGTTCTACTGTTATTATCTATAACTCAACACACAGCATCTACTGGCAGACAGCATCTACTGGCCCTGCTGTGTTCTACTGTTATTATCTATAACTCAACACACAGCATCTACTGGCAGACAGCATCTACTGGCCCTGCTGTGTTCTACTGTTATTATCTATAACTCAACACACAGCCTCTACTGGCAGACAGCATCTACTGGCAGACAGCATCTACTGGCAGACAGCATCTACTGGCAGACAGCATCTACTGGCAGACAGCATCTACTGGCCCTGCTGTATTCTACTGAGTCTGGTATTCTGAGCTGAGGCTGGGAGTGTGTGTGTGTGTGTGTGTGTGTGTGTGTGTGTGTGTGTGTGTGTGTGTGTGTGTGTTTGTCCTCCTGTGTGTGACTCCACTGTCCTCCACCATCACTGTTCAGTGTGGAATGCTGGGTATTCAGGGCAGCTGAACGTTCCGGCCCAGTTAAAAGCAGTAATACCATCTCTCTCTAATGCAATAGTTATCAGGAGTGATGACACTGGGCCATTCCCCAGCAGAGCAGCACAGAAATCTAATCAGGACATTGTTACTAAAACAGACTTGTTTATGGAGCCGCCCCTAAAGTAGACGCAGCAAGTATGGAAACAATGTCTTCCCTCTGTCAGCTCTGTTAGAGCTCTGTTAGACGTGCCAGCTCGCAGGTCACACACCACACACACACGCACCACACACACACACACACACACACACAGACACATGGCAAGTGTATGAGGTGCCAGTGTGGTTAGGGGGAAGCGAGCGGTGGAACGGTGGGAGCGAGTGGTGGCTTGTGGAGGGCGATGTGGTATGGGGGGTTGTCACAGGATGGGGGGGTTTGGGGGGGGTTATGGGGGAGGTGGTAAGGTTGGAGGGCGATGTGGTATGGGGGGTTGTCACAGGATGGGGGGGTTTGGGGGGGTTATGGGGGAGGTGGTAAGGTTGGAGGGCGATGTGGTATGGGGGTTGTCACAGGATGGGGGGGTTTGGGGGGGTTATGGGGGAGGTGGTAAGGTTGGAGGGCGATGTGGTATGGGGGGTTGTCACAGGATGGGGGGGTTTGGGGGGGTTATGGGGGAGGTGGTAAGGTTGGAGGGCGATGTGGTATGGGGGGTTGTCACAGGATGGGGGGGTTTGGGGGGGTTATGGGGGAGGTGGTAAGGTTGGAGGGCGATGTGGTATGGGGGGTTGTCACAGGATGGGGGGGTTTGGGGGGGGATTATGGGGGAGGTGGTAAGGTTGGAGGGTTGTTATAGGAGGGTGTCACAGGATGGGGGGGTTTGGGGGGGGTTCCGTGAGTGGTGGCTTATGGGGGAGGTGGTAAGGTTGGAGGGCGATGTGGTATGGGGGGTTGTCACAGGATGGGGGGGTTTGGGGGGGGTTCCGTGAGTGGTGGCTTATGGGGGAGGTGGTAAGGTTGGAGGGTTGGTATAGGAGGGTGTCACAGGATGGGGGGGTTTGGGGGGGTGTCCGTGAGTGGTGGCTTATGGGGGAGGTGGTAAGGTTGGAGGGTTGGTATAGGAGGGTGTCACAAGATGGGAGGGGGGTTTGGGGGGGTTCCGCGAGTGGTGGCTTATGGGGGAGGTGGTAAGGTTGGAGGGTTGGTATAGGAGGGTGTCACAGGATGGGGGGGGTTTGGGGGGGGGTTATGGGGGAGGTGGTAAGGTTGGAGGGTTGGTATAGGAGGGTGTCACAGGATGGGGGGTTTTGGGGGGGGTTATGGGGGAGGTGGTAAGGTTGGAGGGTTGGTATAGGAGGGTGTCACAGGATGGGGGGGTTTGGGGGGGTGTCCGTGAGTGGTGGCTTATGGGGGAGGTGGTAAGGTTGGAGGGTTGGTATAGGAGGGTGTCACAAGATGGGAGGGGGGTTTGGGGGGGTTCCGCGAGTGGTGGCTTATGGGGGAGGTGGTAAGGTTGGAGGGTTGGTATAGGAGGGTGTCACAGGATGGGGGGGGTTTGGGGGGGGATTATGGGGGAGGTGGTAAGGTTGGAGGGTTGGTATAGGAGGGTGTCACAGGATGGGGGGGTTTGGGGGGGGTTATGGGGGAGGTGGTAAGGTTGGAGGGTTGGTATAGGAGGGTGTCACAGGATGGGGGGGTTTGGGGGGGTGTCCGTGAGTGGTGGCTTATGGGGGAGGTGGTAAGGTTGGAGGGTTGGTATAGGAGGGTGTCACAAGATGGGAGGGGGGTTTGGGGGGGTTCCGCGAGTGGTGGCTTATGGGGGAGGTGGTAAGGTTGGAGGGTTGGTATAGGAGGGTGTCACAGGATGGGGGGGGTTTGGGGGGGGATTATGGGGGAGGTGGTAAGGTTGGAGGGTTGGTATAGGAGGGTGTCACAGGATGGGGGGTTTTGGGGGGGGTTATGGGGGAGGTGGTAAGGTTGGAGGGTTGGTATAGGAGGGTGTCATGGGGGCTGAGGAGAGTAGAGGATTTCAGGTCGTTACCATACAGCTGTTTTGGAAGCAGGGTAGAGTATAGCAAACCGCTCCCCTCTCAGGTTCAGTTAGTCCCAGACACACCGAACAGTTTGGCTGCATGTTAGCTCCTCTGAGCCCCTGGACGGTTAAATTAGGCTGCGTCAGCAACGGGACGACACATGAATGAATTGGGTCAACATCTGACTGGTGTACGCACGCAGGGGGCCAGGGGGGGCTTGTCTGAGTCTCGGCATGTGTCCCAAATGGCTGTCTGTTCCCTATAGAATGGCCCCTATGGACCCTGGTCAGAAACGCTGCCCCATGTACAGGTAACTGCCAAAATAAAGGATACACACAAATCAAAAATATTTGTAAAAAATTCCTTAAACTAGAATTTCTAGAGATTATTAATGTTACTGTCCCTACCACAACCAAAACAAATACTTAAATACATGTCATTTTGTCCTTGAAACATTACATTTAAATACTGTAGAATTCCATGAATTCCTATGAAGGACTGTTCCTACCGGGGAGTGGCAATATGGCCGACCGGTGACTTCAAAGCCTCTCAATGGCCAATACATAGCATCAACAATCCAGGGTTCAAATACTTCGTTGTTTAAACCCCCTATGGTCCTTTCAGACTCTGTCAAAGTCACTGAGATCTCTTCTTCTAGCCATGGTAGACAAAATAATGGGCACCTGGGAATTTTTATACATGACCCTAAGCATGATGGGATGTTAATTGCTTTGTGGAAACACCTTGCTTTCAATATACAATACTTTGTATCCCTGATTTACTCAAGTGTTTCCTTTATTTTGCCAGTTACCTGTAGGGCACCCTGGTCAAAAATAGGTGAGGAGAGGGGTGAGGAGCAGGCGCTATGGAGAGGTGAACAGTGTCTGGTTTCTCCCCTCTCTCTCAGGGCATAGTGAAACACTGTCACATGTCACAGAGAGAGTAGTAGTGGTTGTAAGTAGTAGAGTACCAGGAATAGTTAGATTAGGTATTCAGTAATCAGAGCTCTCTCTCTCTCTGTCTCACGCTCTCTCTCTCTCTCTCTCTCTCTCTCTCTCTCTCTCTCTCTCTGTCTCACTCTCTGTCTCTCTCTCTCTGTCCCTCTCTCTCTCTCTGTCTGTCTCCCCCTCTCTCTCTCTCATTGTCTCTGTCTCTCTCTCTCTTTCCCCCTTATTTCTCTCTCTCTCTGTCTCTGTATGTCTCAGTCTCTGTCTCTCCCTCTCTCTGTCTCTGTCTCTCTGTCTTGCTCTCTCTCTCTGTCCGTCTCTCCCTCTCTCTCTCATTGTCTCTGTCTCTCTCTCTCTCTCTCTTTCCCCCTTCTTTCTCTCTCTCTCCCCCCTCTTTCTCTCTCTCTTTCACTTTCTGCTTTCTCTGAACAGTCAGTTGATCAACATATTAAGTTAGCCCTAGACTCACTCTACAGACCCATAAATCCCTTCTATTGGAAAGTTCATTTCACCATATTTGGAATGTAATCCTACCAACCCCAGAACAAAGTGACTTAGACATGGCTGTTATTTCACTGCATGGGGTAATTTATTGGAATATTTATGAAATGTGATGAAATAAGTAGTGTGTGTGTGTGTGTGTATGTGTGTGTGTGTGTGTGTGTGTGTGTGTGTGTGTGTGTGTGTGTGTGTGTGTGTGTGTGTGTGTGTGTGTGTGTGTGTGTGTGTGTGGCTGCTGGCATAGGGCCTCCAGATATAAACAGTGCCCAGAGGGCTTGTTGAGTGGGGTGAGGAGCGATGGAGTGTATATGGTGTGTGTGTGTGTGTGTGTGTATATGGTGTGTGTGTGTACATGCTAGCCCACTCAGGCCCATGTCAAGAGTCTCATGTATGTGCAGTATTTGCTCCGTCAGTCTGCACTCTGACCCCTCGTTGAAAGGTTGAATTCCATCGTATCGGCTTGTGTTCTGAAAATCACATGATGTCACCCGCATGGAATTGATGACAAATCGACGTTTCTGTTAAGAAATGCATTAGCAGAATGGAGCAGGACGATACCCTTGCATTGTGCAAAACTTTTTTTTATTAATCAAAATGAGTGATTACCATTGAACGATAATGACATTTCACCCCCAAATCATTGCTAATTGAACAATGATATAATCACATAATGGTCTCCTAGCCAGAGCGTCCAAACAAATCAATCAAATTTTGGGGGTCATGGGATCCCATTTGATCTAGTCTTCAATACGTGAGAGAGGTTGACAGTTTGTCCTCAGTTTGCCATCTCTTGCTATGGTTCCTGTGTTCCCCTTAGCCTCCCAGCTAGACTCATACTATCAGACCACAGAGAGAACCCAGTGGTCACAGGTCTCAGACCACAGAGAGAACCCAGTGGTCACAGGTCTCAGACCACAGAGAGAACCCAGTGGTCACAGGGCTCAGACCACAGAGAGAACCCAGTGGTCACAGGTCTCAGACCACAGAGAGAACCCAGTGGTCACAGGTCTCAGACCACAGAGAGAACCCAGCGGTCACAGGTCTCAGACCACAGAGAGAACCCAGTGGTCACAGGGCTCAGACCACAGAGAGAACCCAGTGGTCACAGGTCTCAGACCACAGAGAGAACCCAGTGGTCACAGGTCTCAGACCACAGAGAGAACCCAGTGGTCACAGGTCTCAGACCACAGAGAGAACCCAGTGGTCACAGGTCTCAGACCACAGAGAGAACCCAGTGGTCACAGGTCTCAGACCACAGAGAGAACCCAGCGGTCACAGGTCTCAGACCACAGAGAGAACCCAGTGGTCACAGGGCTCAGACCACAGAGAGAACCCAGTGGTCACAGGTCTCAGACCACAGAGAGAACCCAGTGGTCACAGGTCTCAGACCACAGAGAGAACCCAGCGGTCACAGGTCTCAGACCACAGAGAGAACCCAGTGGTCACAGGTCTCAGACCACAGAGAGAACCCAGTGGTCACAGGTCTCAGACCACAGAGAGAACCCAGTGGTCACAGGTCTCAGACCACAGAGAGAACCCAGTGGTCACAGGGCTCAGACCACAGAGAGAACCCAGTGGTCACAGGGCTCAGACCACAGAGAGAACCCAGTGGTCACAGGTCTCAGACCACAGAGAGAACCCAGTGGTCACAGGTCTCAGACCACAGAGAGAACCCAGTGGTCACAGGTCTCAGACCACAGAGAGAACCCAGTGGTCACAGGTCTCAGACCACAGAGAGAACCCAGCGGTCACAGGTCTCAGACCACAGAGAGAACCCAGTGGTCACAGGTCTCAGACCACAGAGAGAACCCAGTGGTCACAGGTCTCAGACCACAGAGAGAACCCAGTGGTCACAGGTCTCAGACCACAGAGAGAACCCAGTGGTCACAGGGCTCAGACCACAGAGAGAACCCAGTGGTCACAGGGCTCAGACCACAGAGAGAACCCAGTGGTCACAGGGCTCAGACCACAGAGAGAACCCAGTGGTCACAGGGCTCAGACCACAGAGAGAACCCAGTGGTCACACACAACAGGGGTCAATACAGAGCCAGGGGTCAATACAGAGCCAGTAGTCAATACAGAGCCAGGGTTGTCAATACAGAGCCAGGGGTCAGGGATCAATACAGAGCCAGTAGTCAATACAATACAGAACCAGGGGTCAGTACAGAGCCAGCGGTCAGGGATCAATACAGAGACGGGTCAACACAGAGACAGGGATCAATACAGAGCCAGGGATGAATACAGAGCCAGGGGTCAGGGATCAATACAGAGACGGGTCAACACAGAGACAGGGATCAATACAGAGCCAGGGATCAATACAGAGCCAGGGGTCAGGGATCAATACAGAGACGGGTCAACACAGAGACAGGGGTCAATACAGAGACAGGGATCAATACGGAGACAGGGATCAATACAGAGCCAGGGATCAATACAGAGCCAGGGGTCAGGGATCAATACAGAGCCAGGGGTCAGGGATCAATACAGATACGGGTCAACACAGAGACAGGGGTCAATACAGAGACAGGGGTCAGTGGTCAATACAGAGACAGGGGTCAGGGGTCAATACAGAGACAGGGGTCAAAACAGAGACGGATAAATAAGGAGACAGGGGTCAATACAGAGCCAGTCTCCTACCCAAATGCCACCCTATCCTCTATGTAGTGCACTACATTTGACCAGGGCCCATCGGGTTCCCATAGGACTCGGGTGAAAAGTAGTGCACTTTTGTGGTGAAGTTGTCCTGTCCCCTTAGCAGAAAAACACCCCCAAAGCATAATGTTTCCACCTCCATGTTTGACGGTGGGGATGGTGTTCTTGGGGTCATAGGCAGCATTCCTCCTCCTCCAAACTTCAGACGGGCATGTACATGTGCTTTCTTGAGCAGGGGGACCTTGCAGGCGCTGCAGGATTTCAGTCCTTCACGGCGTAGTGTGTTACCAATTGTTTTCTTGGCGACTATGGTCCCAGCTGCCTTGAGATCATTGACAAGATCCTCCCGTGTAGTTCTGGGCTGATTCCTCACCGTTCTCATGATCATTGCAACTCCACGAGGTGAGATCTTGCATGGAGCCCCAGACCGAGGGATATTGACAGTTCTTTTGTGTTTCTTCCATTTGCGAATAATCGCACCAACTGTTGTCACCTTCTCACCAAGCTGCTTGGCGATGGTCTTGTGTAGGTCCACAATCTTGTCCCTGACATCCTTGGAGAGCTCTTTGGTCTTGGCCATGGTGGAGAGTTTGGAATCTGATTGATTAATTGCTTCTGTGAACATGTGTCTTTTATACAGGTAACAAGCTGAGATTGGGAGCACTCCCTTTAAGAGTGTGCTCCTAATCTCAGCTCGTTACCTGTATAAAAGACACCTGGGAGCCAGAAATCTTTCTGATTGAGAGGGGGTCAAATACTTATTTCCCTCATTAAAATGCAAATCATTTTATAACATTTTTGACATGCGTTTTTCTGGATTTTTTGTTGTTGTTATTCTGTCTCTCACTGTTCAAATAAACCTACCATTAAAATTATAGACTGATCATTTCTTTGTCCGTGGGCAAACGTACAAAATCAGCAGGGGATCAAATACTTTTTTTCCCTCACTGTATAGGGAATGGGGTGCAGTTTGGGATTTGACAGTATGGTATGAGCCAGTTGAGCAGGTCTGAGAGATGAGAGAGAGAGATGCTGGGTCAGACAGACAGACAGACAGACAGACAGACAGACAGACAGACAGACAGACAGACAGACAGACAGACAGACAGACAGACAGACAGACAGACAGACAGACAGACAGAAAGACAGACAGGATGGTTAATGCTGTGTCAGTCAAACAGACAGGATGGTTTATGCTGTGTCAGACAGACAGACAGGGAGGTTAATGCTGTGTCAGTCAGACAGACAGGAAAGTTAATGCTGTGTAAGACAGAC
The DNA here is from genome assembly GCF_901001165.1 of Salmo trutta. Classification (NCBI taxonomy): domain Eukaryota; kingdom Metazoa; phylum Chordata; class Actinopteri; order Salmoniformes; family Salmonidae; genus Salmo; species Salmo trutta. The sequence goes on from NW_021823216.1 coordinate 65,654, forward strand.
AGACAGACAGACAGACAGACAGACAGACAGACAGACAGACAGACAGACAGACAGACAGACAGACAGGATGGTTAATGCTGTGTCAGTCAGACAGACAGGGAGGTTAATGCTGGGTCAGACAGACAGACAGGGAGGTTAATGCTGGGTCAGACAGACAGACAGGGAGGTTAATGCTGGGTCAGACAGACAGACAGGGAGGTTAATGCTGGGTCAGACAGACAGACAGGGAGGTTAATGCTGGGTCAGACAGACAGACAGGGAGGTTAATGCTGGGTCAGACAGACAGACAGACAGACAGACAGACAGACAGACAGACAGACAGACAGACAGACAGACAGGGAGGTTAATGCTGTGTCAGACAGACAGGGAGGTTAATGCTGGGTCAGACAGACAGGGAGGTTAATGCTATGTCAGACAGACAGACAGGGAGGTTAATGCTGGGTCAGACAGACAGACAGGGAGCTTAATGCTGGGTCAGACAGACAGACAGACAGACAGACAGACAGACAGACAGACAGACAGACAGACAGACAGACAGACAGACAGGGAGGTTAATGCTGGGTCAGACAGACAGACAGAGAGGTTAATGCTGGGTCAGACAGACAGACAGACAGACAGACAGACAGACAGACAGACAGACAGACAGACAGACAGACAGACAGACAGGGAGGTTAATGCTGGGTCAGACAGACAGACAGGGAGGAAGGGAGGTAGCAGGTACATGATGTTTTACTGAGATGTGTGCGTTGGCCAGGGGGATTGATCTCTCTGCCACCCTCACCACCCTCACCAACTGGACTCAGCCTGACCCCGACTCTGAAGCCCAGAACATGATGCTAGGTGCTATTCCAGTCTGTTGGCAATCCCGTACCAGGACCACACACACACACACACACACAGTGGTCTGAGTGGTCTGAATCACAGGGCAGTGGTCGGGGGCCCCTGTCTTTCCCAGCGTGGGCCGATATTCAGCGCCGCCCCGTCAGAAGCAGCACCCCTGTGACAAAACACAGGAAAGTGCACATTGGGTATTTATGGATCCCTGACCTCCTTCCCGACCTGATCCCGCAGGCGTGAGGAATGTTGGGGTAGTTGTTGCTGGTGTTGGTGCTGTGCCCGTCCCGTCTCTGAGACACAATATCACTGGACATCAATGAAACAAAACGGACTGCAATGGGGAGGGACTACCTCAACTTTTTTCCATTGGAAAGCTTTTCACTGTGGTGTGCTCTAATTAACATGACCCACAGCACTCATAGAAGACTGTGGCAATACAGTGATAGACTTAGTTCATATTCAGTCAGACACGTTGATTTCTCTGTGGATGGTGCTCTGTGGATGGTGCTCTGTGGATGGTGCTCTGCAGATGGTGCTCTGTGGATGGTGCTCTGTGGATGGTGCTCTGTGGATGGTGCTCTGCAGATGGTGCTCTGTGGATGGTGCTGATAGATTAACATGTTGATTACATTACTGAACAGACTGTCAATGTGGAGACAGTCTAACTCATGTTGTGATAGATTAACACATGTTGATTACAGTACTGGACAGACTGTCAATGTGGAGACAGTCTAACTCATGTTGTGATAGATTAACACATGTTGATTACATTACTGAACAGACTGTCAATGTGGAGACAGTCTAACTCATGTTGTGATAGATTAAAACCTGTTGGGGCTAGGGGGCAGTATTTACACGGCCGGATAAAAAACATACCCGATTTAATCTGGTTACTAATCCTACCCAGTAACTAGAATATACTTATTATATATGGATAGAAAACACCCTAAAGTTTCTAAAACTGTTTGAATGGTGTCTGTGAGTATAACAGAACTCATTTGGCAGGCAAAAACCTGAGAGATTCCTTTACAGGAAGTGGCCTGTTTGACCATTTATTTGCTTTCTTTGACATCTCTTCCAAAAACTCAGGATCTCTGCTGTTACGTGACACTTCCCACGTCTCCAATGGGGTCTCAGAGCCCAGGAAAAACCTGAATGACGTAATTCAAAGCCCTGGCTGAAACACACGAGAGCTTTTGCTAAGTGGTCTATCAGAGGACAAAGGCTTAGGCGCATGACCTGCCCCGCCCCCGTCTTTCGGTTTTTCCCTCTGTTTACAGACAGGCAGATTCCCGGTCGGAATATTATCGCTTTTCTACGAGATAAATTGCATAAAAATTTATTTTAAACAGCAGTTGACATGCTTCGAAGTATGGTAATGGAATATTTAGAATTTTTTTGTCACGTTATGCGCCATGCGCACGACCGTGATTTACCATTCTGATAGTGTCTAGAACGCACGAACAAAACGTCGCTGATGGAACATAACGATGGATTATTTGGGACCAAACCTACATTTGTTATTGAAGTAGAAGTCCTGGGAGTGCATTCTGACGAAGAACAGGAAAGGTAAGACCATTTTTCTTATTATAGGAAATATGATTTTGATGAAGGCTAAACTTGCCGGGTGTCTAAATAGCTAGCCCGTGATGGCTGGGCTATGTACTTAGAATATTGCAAAATGTGCTTCATCCGAAAAGCTATTTTAAAATCGGACATATCGAGTGCATAGAGGAGTTCTGTATCTATAATTCTTAAAATAATTGTTATGCTTTTTGTGAACGTTTATCGTGAGTAATTTAGTAAATTGTTAGTAAATTCCCCGGAAGTTTGCGGGGGTATGCTTTTTCTGAACGTCACATGCTAATGTAAAAAGCTGTTTTTTGATATAAATATGAACTTGATTGAACAGACATGCATGTATTGTATAACATAATGTCCTAGGTGTGTCATCTGATGAAGATCATCAAAGGTTAGTGCTGCATTTAGCTGTGGTTTGGGTTTTTGTGACATTATATGCTAGCTTGAAAAATGGGTGTCTGATTATTTCTGGCTGGGTACTCTGCTGACATAATCTAATGTTTTGCTTTTGTTGTAAAGCCTTTTTGAAATCGGACAGTGTGGTTAGATTAACGAGAGTCTTGTCTTTAAATAGCTGTAAAATAGTCATATGTTTGAGAAATTGAAGTAATAGCATTTCAAACGTTTTGAAAATCGCGCCACAGGATTTAACTGGCTGTTACGTAGGTGGGACGATTTGGTGCCACCTAGCCCATAGAGGTTTTAACATGTTGATTACATTACTGAACAGACTGTCAATGTGGAGACAGTCTAACTCATGTTGTGATAGATTAAGACATGTTGATTACATTACTGAACAGACTGTCAATGTGGAGACAGTCTAACTCATGTTGTGATAGATTAACACATGTTGATTGTCCTGCAGATGGGCACCTTGTGTTGATGTCGCCAAACCAAAGGCAGATTTTATCGAGATGTTTTGCTTTCATCATTGACAGATGATGTTGAAGCCATGTTGTTGGTGCCCATTGTCTCTGCACCATTCTGAAGGCTCTGATTTGATTTCCTATGGACACCGGGTTCTGAGAAAGAGTATCTGTATTGGCATGGATACATGCCTGGAAGGTTGATTCAAGCGGATCCCTTTGTAGAAAGAAATCAAAGTTTGCATAACTACTGCTATCTTCCCATCTCCTGTTGAGTTTGTCTGGTATATTTGTCATGTAAATATCAATTGAATATGTATATCTGGTGCATTCCTCCATTGCAGCGAGCCAAGCGTTGACGGATTGGCTTCACATGGATGGAATGCGTCCCAAATGGCACACTATTCCCTATATAGTGCACTACATAGGGAATAGGGCCCTGGTCTAAAGTAGTGCACTATATAGGGAATAGGGCTCTGGTCTAAAGTAGTGCACTATATAGGGAATAGGGCCCTGGTCTAAAGTAGTGCACTATATAGGGAATAGGGCTCTGGTCTAAAGTAGTGCACTATATAGGGAATAGGGCTCTGGTCTAAAGTAGTGCACTATATAGGGAATAGGGCTCTGGTCTAAAGTAGTGCACTATATAGGGAATAGGGCTCTGGTCTAAAGTAGTGCACTATATAGGGAATAGGGCTCTGGTCTAAAGTAGTGCACTATATAGGGAATAGGGTATAAATTGGAACAGAGACATCCTGTTATCTGAGTAGCAGATGATGAGGAGGAAGAGCTGGACAGAGGTTCAATGTCATCGGCATTGGACCCTACAATCGTCCTCCAGTGAATCCAGTGGAACCTGATAGAATCTCTCATCTATCTATCTATCTTCGTTGTTTCACAGCAAAATGAGCTCCACGTGACAAGAAAGAAACATCAAACACATCATTTCATCTGTCTTTTTTGTGTTCCCTTCTTCTCTTCACAGACGTCTTGCAGGCAACGATTTGACGCACATTCCCAAAGGAGCGTTCTACGGCCTCTTCAATCTCAAAGTACTGTAAGTAAACCCTCCTCTCATGTCTCTCAACCATCTTTTACCCACCTCTTCCAAGATGGGGACGTCATGTGGTGAGGCAATAGGTTCCAGGTCTCTCTCTCTCTCTCTCTCTCCACCTCTCTCCCTGTCTCTCTCACTCTCTCCCTGTCTCTCTCACTCGATCTCTGTCTCTCTTTCCACCTCTCTCCCTGTCTCTCCCTGTCTCTCCCTGTCTCTCTCTCTCTCTCTCTCTCTCTCTCTCACTCTCTCCACCTCTCTCCCTGTCTCTCCCTGTCTCTCTCTCTCTCTCTCTCTCTCTCTCCACCTCTCTCCCTGTCTCTCTCTCTCTCTCTCTCCACCTCTCTCCCTGTCTCTCTCTCTCTCTTTCTCCACCTCTCTCCCTGTCTCTCTCTCTCTCTCTCTCTCTCCACCTCTCTCCCTGTCTCTCTCTCACTCTTTCTGTCTCTCTCTCTCTGTGTCTCCGTCTCAAACCAGAGGCGATTATCTCTGTTTTCTCAGCAGAAGTGTTTTTACTGTGAGTTGACCTGGAGGTCATTGTTTCTCCTGCTACCTCTCAGTCTCCCCAGAAAGAGCCTTGGACAGGGATCAAATGATTCACAGGAATCTTTAATTATGAAAATGTGCTGGTAATTTATAGTAATTGGTGTTAAAAGGGGTTAGTCTTAGGAAAGTATTGGAAAGCAATTTTGCCACTTTGAGAAAATTGCCTGAGAAGTGCTTTGTGGATGGATCACCCTGTTAGGCCTTCAATGTATCCTAAATGGCACCCTATTCCCTAAGTAGTGCACTAAATAGAGGATAGGGTGCATTTAGGAACAAAGCCCAGTTCTACCTACAGCAGATAGGAGCTTCAGGGAGTTTCAGCTTCATGCTTCACACTTGTAGCATGAAACCTCAAGGTATTCTGGAGATGAAGGGATGAAAAGGAGGGAGATCTGGGAAGGAGGGAGGAAAGGAAGGGAGGTCTGGGAAGGAGGGAGGAAAGGAGGGAAATCTGGAAAGGAGGGAGATCTGGGAAGAGGGAGGAAAGGAGGGAGATCTGGGAAGAGGGAGGAAAGGAGGGAGATCTGGGAAGGAGGGAGGAAAGGAGGGAGATCTGGGAAGGAGGGAGTAAAGGAGGGAGATCTGGGAAGAGGGAGGAAAGGAGGGAGATCTGGGAAGGAGGGAGGAAAGGAGGGAGATCTGGGAAGAGGGAGGAAAGGAGGGAGATCTGGGAAGGAGGGAGGAAAGGAGGGAGATCTGGGAAGGAGGGAGTAAAGGAGGGAGATCTGGGAAGAGGGAGGAAAGGAGGGAGATCTGGGAAGGAGGGAGGAAAGGAGGGAGATCTGGGAAGAGGGAGGAAAGGAGGGAGATCTGGGAAGGAGGGAGGAAAGGAGGGAGATCTGGGAAGGAGGGAGGAAAGGAGGGAGATCTGGGAAGGAGGGAGGAAAGGAGGGAGATCTGGGAAGGAGGGAGGAGAGGAGGGAGATCTGGGAAGGAGGGAGGAAAGGAGGGAGATCTGGGAAGGAGGGAGGAGAGGAGGGAGATCTGGGAAGAGGGAGGAAAGGAGGGAGATCTGGGAAGAGGGAGGAAAGGAGGGAGATCTGGGAAGGAGGGAGGAGAGGAGGGAGATCTGGGAAGAGGGAGGAAAGGAGGGAGATCTGGGAAGGAGGGAGGAGAGGAGGGAGATCTGGGAAGGAGGGAGGAGAGGAGGGAGATCTGGGAAGGAGGGAGGAGAGGAGGGAGATCTGGGAAGGAGGGAGGAGAGGAGGGAGATCTGGGAAGGAGGGAGGAGAGGAGGGAGTTCTGGGAAGGAGGGAGGACTCAGGGTGATACATCTCCATCAACATGTTAGTGCTACCCAGCTCTCTCTCTCTTTCTCTTTTTCTCTTTTTCTCTCTCTCTCTCTCTCTCTTTCTCTCTCTCTTTTTCTCTCTTTTTCTCTCACTCTCTCTCTTTCTCTCGCTCTCTCTCTCTCTTTCTCTCTCTCGCTCTCTCTCTCTCTCTCTCTGACAAGGCCTTGACATGTCAAACTTTTACAGTTGCTGACAGTTTTTCAGTTTTTTTGCTGACTAGACTGTAAAAATGTAATAAACTTGTTTTTTTTGTCTGGTGTTGAGATAGTTCTCCTGTGACCCTTCTAACATCTGAGACCGTTGATCCATTGGAAAACTCTTCCTGAACTCTTTGTTATGGTGCCTCTCCACGTAGATTCATAAAAGAACACCTCTTTGATATGAATACTAGAGATAATCACTTGCAGTCCCTACATTTGTAGAGTTTTATACTTAAATACACATGTTGAGGCTACGGGCAGGGTTTTAATTTATTACTCTGTACCAGAAACATCTGGACCGGCGGTGAGGATCTCATAAAAGTAAATAAAAACCTGTTTGTGACATGTAGAACAAATGTCCGAGGTAAGTGAGCTTTGTAAAAGTAAATTTCCTGTGAAACGGCCGTTTTTGATGAAAGGAATATTGGACCATATTTCAGCACCATGTCATTTGTCACAATGAGAGAATCTGGTCTGGTGTAAGTCTCTCTGGGCTGGGTTCTTTTCTTCCGTCTATACAACCTTCTCTCCTTCTTCCCGTTGAAGACTTCAAAGACATTTTTTGCAAGAGCAGCACTGCAAAGGATTTCCCGTTTTGTGTAACTTAGATGAAGGATGTACGTCAAGCAACACATACACTATATATACAAAAGTATGTGGACACCCCTTCAAATTAGTGGATTTGGTTATTTCAGCCACATCCGTTGCTGACTGGTGTATGAATGCGAACACACAGCCATGCAATCTCCATAGACAAACATTGGCAGTAGAATGGCCTTACTGAAGAGCTCAGTGACTTTCAACGTGACACTGTCATAGGATGCCACCTTTCCAAGAAGTCAGTTCGTAAAATTTCTGCCCTGCTAGAGCTGCCCCGGTCAACTGTAAATGCTGTTATTGTGAAGTGGAAACGTCTAGGAGCAACAACGGCTCAGCCTCGAAGTGGTAGGCCAGACAAGCTCACAGAACGGGACCGCAAAGTGCATAGCGCATAAAAATCGTCTGTCCTTGGTTGCAACACTCACTACCGAGATCTAAACTGCCTCTGGAAGCAACGTCAGCATAATAACTGTTCGTCTGGATCTTCATAAAGTGGTTTTCTATGGCCGAGCAGCCGCACACAAGCCTATAATCACCATTACTAATGCCAAGTGTCAGCTGGAGGGGTGTAAAGCTCGCCGCCATTGGACTCTTGAGCAGTGTAATCGCGTTCTCTGGAGTGATGAGTCACGCTTCACCATCTGGCAGTCCGACAGACAAATCTGGTTTTGGCAGATGCCAGGAGAACGCTACCTGTCCGAATGCATAGTGCCAACTGTAAAGTTTGGTGGAGGAGGAATAATGGTCTGGGGCTGTTTTTCATGGTTCAGGCTAGGCTCCTTAGTTCCAGTGAAGGGAAATTTTCACGCTACAGCATACAATGACATTCTAGACAATTCTGTGCCTCCAACTTTGTGGCAACAGTTTGGGGATAGCCCTTTCCTGTTTCAGCATGACAATGCCCCCGTGCACAAAGCAAGGTTCATACGGAAATGGTTTGTTGATCTGTGTGGAAGAACTTGACTGGCCTGCACAGAGCCCTGACCTCAACCCCATCGAACACCTTTGGGATGATTTGGAACGCTGACTGCGAGCCAGGCCTAATCGCCCAACATCAGTGTCCGACCTCACTAATGCTCTTGTGGCTGAATGGAAGCAAGTCCCCGCAGCAATGTTCCAACATCTAGTGGAAAGCCTTCCCAGAAGAGTGGAGGCTGTTATAGCAGCAATGTTCCAACATCTAGTGGAAAGCCTTCCCAGAAGAGTGGAGGCTGTTATAGCAGCAATGTTCCAACATCTAGTGGAAAGCCTTCCCAGAAGAGTGGAGGCTGTTATAGCAGCAATGTTCCAACATCTAGTGGAAAGCCTTCCCAGAAGAGTGGAGGCTGTTATAGCAGCAATGTTCCAACATCTAGTGGAAAGCCTTCCCAGAAGAGTGGAGGCTGTTATAGCAGCAATGTTCCAACATCTAGTGGAAAGCCTTCCCAGAAGAGTGGAGGCTGTTAGAGCAGCAATGTTCCAACATCTAGTGGAAAGCCTTCCCAGAAGAGTGGAGGCTGTTAGAGCAGCAATGTTCCAACATCTAGTGGAAAGCCTTCCCAGAAGAGTGGAGGCTGTTATAGCAGCAATGTTCCAACATCTAGTGGAAAGCCTTCCCAGAAGAGTGGAGGCTGTTATAGCAGCAATGTTCCAACATCTAGTGGAAAGCCTTCCCAGAAGAGTGGAGGCTGTTATAACAGCAATGTTCCAACATCTAGTGGAAAGCCTTCCCAGAAGAGTGGAGGCTGTTATAGCAGCAATGTTCCAACATCTAGTGGAAAGCCTTCCCAGAAGAGTGGAGGCTGTTATAGCAGCAATGTTCCAACATCTAGTGGAAAGCCTTCCCAGAAGAGTGGAGGCTGTTATAGCAGCAATGTTCCAACATCTAGTGGAAAGCCTTCCCAGAAGAGTGGAGGCTGTTAGAGCAGCAATGGGGGGGGAACCAACTCCATATTAATGTGCTTGGAATGAGATGTTCGACGAGGAAGTGTCCACATACTTTTGGTAGTGTAATTTAGCAATCGGAAGAAGAAAAACAATGTGTCAGGAAAGATTTATTAAATCAGGAAAGATTTATTAAATATAAAAGTTGATGTATATTCACATATTTTTCCCATGATAGCAGCTGGTCTGGTCTTCTCTTCATAGGTATATAGATGTTTGGTTCTATAAACCATTGTTTCATTAGCCTTTCTCCTGGCATTGTGGTTACACATGTTACACTACCGTTGTCCGAGGAAGGCTTGTTGTGACTGTTGTCAAGAAGAGTTTTATACTGGACATCTGGGGAGAAGAGGTCTTAGTGGTCAGATAGAGGAATGTGACACACTTTCACAGCCAATCAGATGAGCTCATGAAGTTATTTGTTTGTTTACATTCACAGCTCGCTCAAACAGGGGAGAGAGAGAGACAGAGCGAGAGACAGAGCGAGAGACAGAGAGAGAGACAGACAGACAGACAGACAGACAGACAGACAGACAGACAGACAGACAGACAGACAGACAGACAGACAGACAGACAGACAGACAGAGTTGAGTACACATCTGCCTCTAAGCCTGAATTCCAACATGTTTGGGTAATGTCCACATCCGATGTTCTGCTGCCTGTGATCCTGTCTGTGTGTTCCTCATCTGTGGCTTGACAGACTACGGAACTCTGGATGAAGATTTAACACCCAGTTTGTTCATGTACAGACAGTAGATTAGATTATGTACTAACACAGTCCAGAGTTGTTGTTTCCCAAGGGATTAGCGATAGGATATTTGTGCATTAGAATTTATACTTATATATAAGTATTTTCTTTTTGGATGGAGAGTGACAGTCAGAAGCTAGAGAGAGAGAGAAAGATATATATTTTGTTTATTTCTTTTTTGTTTATTATCTATTTCACTTGATTTGGTAATGTTAACATATGTTTCCCTTGCCAATAAAGCCCTTGAATTGAATTGACAGATATGGAGGGAGACAGAGAGTAGGGGCCGAGGTGGGATTCGTAACCCTATCACCAGTGGGTATATGTGGTCCAGATTTGGCTGCGTTAACGTTACACCAGAGCAGAGTATTCTGTATGATCTGTGTGCATTAGGATAGTCCATTGTAGTCTATTGTATTCTATTGTAGTCTATTGTATTATATTGTATTTTAATTATGACACAGTAGGCCTATGCTTTGTTAGTTCTGACTCAGTACTCTGACACTTAGATGACTATCCACTCATATAAATACACAGTCTACCCTACAGCTACAGGCTGTATTAATACACAGTCTACCCTACAGCTACAGGCTATATTAATACACAGTCTACCCTACAGCTACAGGCTATATTAATACACAGTCTACCCTACAGCTACAGGCTATATTAATACACAGTCTACCCTACAGCAACAGGCTATATTAATACACAATCTACCCTACAGCAACAGGCTATATTAATACACAGTCTACCCTACAGCTACAGGCTATATTAATACACAGTCTACCCTACAGCTACAGGCTATATTAATACACAGTCTACCCTACAGCTACAGGCTATATTAATACACAGTCTACCCTACAGCTACAGGCTATATTAATACACAGTCTACCCTACAGCTACAGGCTATATAAATACACACAGTCTACACTACAGCTACAGGCTACATTAATACACAGTCTACCCTACAGCTACAGGCTATATAAATACACAGTCTTCCCTACAGCTACAGGCTATATAAATACACAGTCTACCCTACAGCTACAGGCTATATTAATACACAGTCTACCCTACAGCTACAGGCTATATTAATACACAGTCTACCCTACCTCTACAGGCTATATTAATGCACAGTCTACCCTACAGCTACAGGCTATATTAATACACAGTCTACCCTACAGCTACAGGCTATATTAATACACAGTCTACCCTACAGCAACAGGCTATATTAATACACAGTCTACCCTACAGCTACAGGCTATATTAATACACAGTCTACCCTACAGCTACAGGCTATATTAATACACAGTCTACCCTACAGCTACAGGCTATATTAATACACAGTCTACCCTACCTCTACAGGCTATATTAATACACAGTCTACCCTACAGCTACAGGCTATATTAATACACAGTCTACCCTACAGCTACAGGCTATATTAATACACAATCTACTCTACAGCTACAGGCTATATTAATACACAATCTACCCTACAGCAACAGGCTATATTAATACACAACCTACCCTACAGCAACAGGCTATATTAATACACAGTATACCCTACAGCTACAGGCTATATTGATACACAATCTACCCTACAGCAACAGGCTATATTAATACACAACCTACCCTACAGCTACAGACTATATTAATACACAGTCTACCCTACAGCTACAGGCTATAATAATACACATTCTACCCTACAGCTACAGGCTATATTAATACACAGTCTACCCTACAGCTACAGACTATATTAATACACAGTCTACCCTACAGCTACAGGCTATATTAATACACAGTCTACCCTACAGCTACAGGCTATATTAATACACAGTCTACCCTACAGCTACAGGCTATATTAATACACAGTCTACCCTACAGCAACAGACTATATTAATACACAGTCTACCCTACAGCAACAGGCTATATTAATACACAGTCTACCCTACCTCTACAGGCTATATTAATACACAGTCTTCCCTACAGCAACAGGCTATATTAATACACAGTCTACCCTACAGCAACAGGCTGTATTAATACACAGTCTACCCTACAACTACAGGCTATATTAATACACAGTCTACCCTACAGCTACAGGCTATATTAATACACAGTCTACCCTACAGCTACAGGCTATATTAATACACAGTCTACCCTACAGCAACAGGCTATATTAATACACAGTCTACCCTACAGCAACAGGCTATATTAATACACAGTCTACCCTACAGCTACAGGCTATATTAATACACAGTCTACCCTACAGCAACAGGCTGTATTAATACACAGTCTACCCTACAGCTATAGGCTATATAAATAAACACAGTCTACCCTACAGCTACAGGCTATATTAATACACACAGTCTACCCTACAGCTACATGCTATATAAATACACAGTCTACCCTACAGCTACAGGCTATATTAATACACAGTCTACCCTACAGCTACAAGCTATATAAATACACACAGTCTACCCTACAGCTACAGGCTATATTAATACACAGTCTACCCTACAGCTACAGGCTATATTAATACACAGTCTACCCTACAGCTACAGGCTATATTAATACACAGTCTACCCTACAGCTACAGGCTATATTAATACACAGTCTACCCTACAGCTACAGGCTATATTAATACACAGTCTACCCTACAGCTACAGGCTATATAAATACACACAGTCTACACTACAGCTACAGGCTACATTAATACACAGTCTACCCTACAGCTACAGGCTATATAAATACACAGTCTTCCCTACAGCTACAGGCTATATAAATACACAGTCTACCCTACAGCTACAGGCTATATTAATACACAGTCTACCCTACAGCTACAGGCTATATTAATACACAGTCTACCCTACCTCTACAGGCTATATTAATGCACAGTCTACCCTACAGCTACAGGCTATATTAATACACAGTCTACCCTACAGCTACAGGCTATATTAATACACAGTCTACCCTACAGCAACAGGCTATATTAATACACAGTCTACCCTACAGCTACAGGCTATATTAATACACAGTCTACCCTACAGCTACAGGCTATATTAATACACAGTCTACCCTACAGCTACAGGCTATATTAATACACAGTCTACCCTACCTCTACAGGCTATATTAATACACAGTCTACCCTACAGCTACAGGCTATATTAATACACAGTCTACCCTACAGCTACAGGCTATATTAATACACAATCTACTCTACAGCTACAGGCTATATTAATACACAATCTACCCTACAGCAACAGGCTATATTAATACACAACCTACCCTACAGCAACAGGCTATATTAATACACAGTATACCCTACAGCTACAGGCTATATTAATACACAATCTACCCTACAGCAACAGGCTATATTAATACACAACCTACCCTACAGCTACAGACTATATTAATACACAGTCTACCCTACAGCTACAGGCTATAATAATACACATTCTACCCTACAGCTACAGGCTATATTAATACACAGTCTACCCTACAGCTACAGACTATATTAATACACAGTCTACCCTACAGCTACAGGCTATATTAATACACAGTCTACCCTACAGCTACAGGCTATATTAATACACAGTCTACCCTACAGCTACAGGCTATATTAATACACAGTCTACCCTACAGCAACAGACTATATTAATACACAGTCTACCCTACAGCAACAGGCTATATTAATACACAGTCTACCCTACCTCTACAGGCTATATTAATACACAGTCTTCCCTACAGCAACAGGCTATATTAATACACAGTCTACCCTACAGCAACAGGCTGTATTAATACACAGTCTACCCTACAACTACAGGCTATATTAATACACAGTCTACCCTACAGCTACAGGCTATATTAATACACAGTCTACCCTACAGCTACAGGCTATATTAATACACAGTCTACCCTACAGCAACAGGCTATATTAATACACAGTCTACCCTACAGCAACAGGCTATATTAATACACAGTCTACCCTACAGCTACAGGCTATATTAATACACAGTCTACCCTACAGCAACAGGCTGTATTAATACACAGTCTACCCTACAGCTATAGGCTATATAAATAAACACAGTCTACCCTACAGCTACAGGCTATATTAATACACACAGTCTACCCTACAGCTACATGCTATATAAATACACAGTCTACCCTACAGCTACAGGCTATATTAATACACAGTCTACCCTACAGCTACAAGCTATATAAATACACACAGTCTACCCTACAGCTACAGGCTATATTAATACACAGTCTACCCTACAGCAACAGGCTATATTAATACACAGTCTACCCTACAGCTACAGGCTATATTAATACACAGTCTACCCTACAGCTACACGCTATATTAATACACAGGCTACCCTGCAGCTACATGCTATATAAATACACAGTCTACCCTACCTCTACAGGCTATATTAATACACAGTCTACCCTACAGCTACAGGCTATATTAATACACAGTATACCCTACAGCAACAGGCTATATTAATACACAGACTACCCTACAGCTACAGGCTATATTAATACACAGTCTACCCTACAGCAACAGGCTATATTAATACACAGTCTACCCTACAGCTACAGGCTATATTAATACACAGTCTACCCTACAGCTACATAAATACATACAGTCTACCCTACACCTACAGGCTATATTAACACACAGAGTCTACCCTACAGCTACAGGCTATATTAATACACAGTCTACCCTACAGCTACAGGCTATATTAATACACAGTCTACCCTGCAGCTACATGCTATATAAATACACAGTCTACCCTACAGCTACAGGCTATATTAATACACAGTCTACCCTACAGCTACAGGCTATATTAACACACAGAGTCTACCCTACAGCTACAGGCTATATTAATACACAGTCTACCCTACAGCTACAAGCTATATAAATACACACAGTCTACCCTACAGCTACAGGCTATATTAATACACAGTCTACCCTACAGCAACAGGCTATATTAATACACAGTCTACCCTACAGCTACAGGCTATATTAATACACAGTCTACCCTACAGCTACAGGCTATATTAATACACAGTCTACCCTACAGCTACAGGCTATATTAATACACAGTCTACCCTACAGCTACAGGCTATATTAATACACAGTCTACCCTACAGCTACAGGCTATATTAATACACAGTCTACCCTACAGCTACAGGCTATATTAACACACAGAGTCTACCCTACAGCTACAGGCTATATTAATACACAGTCTACCCTACAGCTACAGGCTATATAAATACACGGTCTGTGTTCTGTGTCACCTCTCTCTGATAGATTTAAAAGGGTCTGTGTTCTGTGTCAGTGTCACCTCTCTCTGATAGATTTGGTGTAAGTCATAAAAAGCCTTTCAGGTGCGCCATCAGTTTTCTTCCCCCTGCCCTGACGATCTCTTGCGTTTTATATTCCCATGCAGGATGCTTCAGAACAACCAGCTACGACGGGTTCCAGGTGAAGCCCTTCAGAACCTCAGGAACCTCCAGTCTCTGTGAGTGTCGATCTACTTCCTCCTCCACCATCGCTGCTGCCCCGTCGAAATTAAAGAAGCTCTCTTTTCAATAGGAATGAGCCTCTTTTCTCACTACCTTTCTCCCTCTCTCTCTCTCTCTCCCTCTCTCTCCCTTTCTCCCTCTTCTCTCCTCTCTCCCTCTCTCTCTCTCTCTCTCTCTCTCTCTCTCTCTCTCTCTCTCTCTCTCTCTCTCTCTCTCTCTCTCTCTCTCTCTCCTCTCTCTCTCTCTCCTCTCTCTCTCTCTCTCTCTCTCTCTCTCTCTCTCCCTTTCTCCCTCTCTCTCTCTCTCTCTCTCTCTCTCTCTCTCTCTCTCCCTTTCTCTCTCTCTCTCTCTCACTCTCTCTCTCTCTCTCTCTCTCTCTCTCTCTCTCTCTCTCTCTCTCTCTCCTCTCTCTCCCTTTCTCCCTCTCTCTCTCTCTCTCTCTCTCTCTCTCTCTCTCCCTCTCTCTCTCCCTCTCTCTCTCTCTCTCTCTCTCTCTCTCTTAATTAAATTTAAGGGCTTTATTAACATGGGAAACATATGTTAACATTGCCAACGCAAGTTAAATAGATAATAACAAAAGTGAAATAAACAATAAAAAATTAACAGTAAATATTACACTCACAAAGTTTCCAAAAGAATAAAGACATTTCATATTATGTCTACAGTATATACAGTGTTGTAATGATGTGCAAATAGTTAAAGTACACAATGGAAAATAAATAAACATAAATATGGGTTGTATTTAAAATGGTGTTTGTTCTTCACTGGTTGCCCTTTTCTTGTGGCAACAGGTCACAAATCTTGCTGCTGTGATGAAACACTGTGGTAATTCTTTGTGGATCTGTGTAATCTGAGGGAAATATGTGTCTCTAATATGGTCCTACATTTGGCAGGAGGTTAGGAAGTGCAGCTCAGTTTCCACCTCATTTTGTGGGCAGTGTGCATATAGCCTGTCTTCTCTTGAGAGCCAGGTCTGCCTACGGCGGCCTTTCTCAATAGCAAGGCTATGCTCACTGAGTCTGAACATAGTCAAAGCTTTCCTTAAGTTTGGATCAGTCACAGTGGTCAGGCATTCTGCCACTGTGTACTCTCTGTTTAGGGCCAAATAGCATTCTAGTTTGCTCAGTTTTTTTTGTAAATTCTTTCCAATGTGTCAAGTAATTATCTTTTTGTTTTCTCGTGATTTGGTTGGGTCTAATTGTGTTGCTGTCCTGGGGCTCTGTGGGGTCTGTTTGTGTTTGTGAGCAGAGCCCCAGGACCAGCTTGCTTAGGGGACTCTTCTCCAGGTTCATATCTCTGTAGATGATGGCTTTGTTATGGAAGGTTGGGGAATCGCTTCCTTTTAGGTGGTTGTAGAATTTAACGGCTCTTTTCTGGATTAGCACCCGCATTATTTGGTGTTCTACGTTGTACACGGAGGATATTTTTGTAGAATTCTGCATGCAGAGTCTCAATTGAATTCTTGGTTGGTGAGCGGACCCCAGACCTCACAACCATAAAGGGCAATGGGTTCTATAACTGATTCAAGTATTTTTATCCAGATCCTAATTCTCTCTCTCTCTCTCTCTCTCTCTCTCTCTCTCTCTCTCTCTCTCTCTCTCTCTCTCTCTCTACCTTTCTTCTCTCGCTCTCTCCATCCCCTGTCTATCCTTGACCTTTTCCTTCTTCCTTTAAAGAAAACTCCAGGCGACTAGAGGCCATCTCCACTTTCAGTTTCAGCAACAATTACTGTGTTTTTTATCAGGCTCTCCCTCTCTCTCTCCCTCTCTCTCTCCCTCTCCCTCTCCCTCTCTCTCTCCCTCTCTCTCTCCCTCTCTCTCTCCCTCTCTCTCTCCCTCTCTCTCTCCCTCTCTCTCTCCCTCTCTCCATAAGTGGCCTGGACTGTTAATCAGCATATGAAACGGGTCTGGGAGAAAGAAACGGGGACTGATGGGGTTGGAGGGGTGGGAGAGGTGTGTGTGCTTGTGTGTTCGTGCATTTGTGTTTGTTCGTGTGTGTGCGTGTGTTCTTGTGTGTGTAAAATGGGGTGGGGAGGTACAGAGAGAGTTGGAATGAAGAGTTTAAATCAATGTGGGCCCATAGAGAGAGCCTTACCTTTGATCAGCGGAGAAGGAAGAGACGGAGAAGCAGGGAGATAGGAAGGAGAACTGAATGCAGATTATCTTTCACTGGAGTCCCTTCTCTTCTCTTCTCTTTACCTTTCTACTCCTCTCTCCTTTCTCCTCCTCTCTCCTTCCTCCTCCTCTCTCCTTTCTCCCCCTCTCTCCTTTCTCCTCCTCTCTCCTTTCTCCCCCTCTCTCCTTTCTCCTCCTCTCTCCTTTCTCCTCCTCTCTCCTTCCTCCTCCTCTCTCCTTTCTCCCCCTCTCTCCTTTCTCCTCCTCTCTCCTTTCTCCCCCTCTCTCCTTTCTCCTCCTCTCTCCTTCCTCCTCCTCTCTCCTTTCTCCCCCTCTCTCCTTTCTCCCCCTCTCTCCTTTCTCCTCCTCTCTCCTTTCTCCTCCTCTCTCCTTCCCCCTCCTCTCTCTTCCCCCTCCAAACGCACGTGGATTATCAGTCTAAGATCACATTCATTAATAAGCATTGTCCCATACGGCGTCTGTCTCGCTCAGAGCAGGTTGGCAGGGAGAACAGAGCAGCTGTTGTTACCTCAACAGGTCTGAATGTGTGTTGTACAGACAGAGTGGCTGGGTCCTAAATGGTACTATAGGGCTCTGGCCAAAAGCAGTGCACTATAAAGGGAATAGGGTGCCATTTGGGATCCAACTAGTATCTTCAGTAACAGTAGTCTTCAGTAACAGTAGTCTTCAGTAACAGTGGTCTTCAGTAACAATGGTCTTCAGTAACAGTAGTCTTCAGTAACAGTAGTCTTCAGTAACAGTAGTCTTCAGTAACAGTAGTCTTCAGTAACAGTGGTCTTCAGTAACAGTGGTCTTCAGTAACAGTAGTCTTCAGTAACAGTGGTCTTCAGTAACAGTAGTCTTCAGTAACAGTGGTCTTCAGTAACAGTAGTCTTCAGTAACAGTGGTCTTCAGTAACAGTGGTCTTCAGTAACAGTGGTCTTCAGTAACAGTAGTCTTCAGTAACAGTGGTCTTCAGTAACAGTAGTCTTCAGTAACAGTGGTCTTCAGTAACAGTAGTCTTCAGTAACAGTGGTCTTCAGTAACAATGGTCTTCAGTAACAGTGGTCTTCAGTAACAGTGGTCTTCAGTAACAGTAGTCTTCAGTAACAGTAGTCTTCAGTAACAGTGGTCTTCAGTAACAGTGGTCTTCAGTAACAGTGGTCTTCAGTAACAGTGGTCTTCAGTAACAGTAGTCTTCAGTAACAGTAGTCTTCAGTAACAGTAGTCTTCAGTAACAGTAGTCTTCAGTAAGATTTAAGGGACAGTTCCTTTTGGCCTCTTTTGTTTCCTAAATGTTGTCTTCGGAGCGAAGGGAGAGTCGGAGTGGCGGAGAGAGAGTCAGAGGGGTGAAGGGGTGAAGGGAGGGTCGGAGAGAGAGTCAGAGGGGTGAAGGGGTGAAGGGAGGGTTGGAGAGAGAGTCAGAGGGGTGAAGGGGTGAAGGAGGGTCGGAGAGAGAGTCAGAGGGGTGAAGGGGTGAAGGGAGGGTCGGAGAGAGAGTCAGAGGGGTGAAGGGGTGAAGGGAGGGTCGGAGAGAGAGTCAGAGGGGTGAAGGGGTGAAGGGAGGGTCGGAGAGAGAGTCAGAGGGGTGAAGGGGTGAAGGGAGGGTCGGAGAGAGAGTCAGAGGGGTGAAGGGGTGAAGGGAGGGTCGGAGAGAGAGTCAGAGGGGTGAAGGGGTGAAGGGAGGGTCGGAGAGAGAGTCAGAGGGGTGAAGGGGTGAAGGGAGGGTCGGAGAGAGAGTCAGAGGGGTGAAGGGGTGAAGGGAGGGTCGGAGAGAGAGTCAGAGGGGTGAAGGGGTGAAGGGAGGGTCGGAGAGAGAGTCAGAGGGGTGAAGGGGTGAAGGGAGGGTCGGAGGGAGAGTCAGAGGGGTGAAGGGGTGAAGGGAGGGTCGGAGAGAGAGTCAGAGGGGTGAAGGGGTGAAGGGAGGGTCGGAGGGAGAGTCAGAGGGGTGAAGGGGTGAAGGAGGGTCGGAGGGAGAGTCAGAGGGGTGAAGGGGTGAAGGGAGGGTCGGAGGGAGAGTCAGAGGGGTGAAGGGGTGAAGGGAGGGTCGGAGAGAGAGTCAGAGGGGTGAAGGGGTGAAGGGAGGGTCGGAGAGAGAGTCGGAGGGGTGAAGGGGTGAAGGGAGGGTCGGAGAGAGAGTCGGAGGGGTGAAGGGGTGAAGGGAAGGTCGGAGAGAGAGTCAGAGGGGTGAAGGGGTGAAGGGAGGGTCGGAGAGAGAGTCAGAGGGGTGAAGGGGTGAAGGGAGGGTCGGAGAGAGAGTCAGAGGGGTGAAGGGGTGAAGGGAGGGTCGGAGAGAGAGTCAGAGGGGTGAAGGGGTGAAGGGAGGGTCGGAGAGAGAGTCAGAGGGGTGAAGGGGTGAAGGGAGGGTCGGAGAGAGAGTCAGAGGGGTGAAGGGGTGAAGGGAGGGTCGGAGAGAGAGTCAGAGGGGTGAAGGGGTGAAGGGAGGGTCGGAGAGAGAGTCAGAGGGGTGAAGGG
Organism: Salmo trutta; assembly: GCF_901001165.1. Classification (NCBI taxonomy): domain Eukaryota; kingdom Metazoa; phylum Chordata; class Actinopteri; order Salmoniformes; family Salmonidae; genus Salmo; species Salmo trutta. The sequence goes on from NW_021823216.1 coordinate 85,416, forward strand.
GTGAAGGGAGGGTCGGAGAGAGAGTCAGAGGGGTGAAGGGGTGAAGGGAGGGTCGGAGGGAGAGTCAGAGGGGTGAAGGGGTGAAGGGAGGGTCGGAGAGAGAGTCAGAGGGGTGAAGGGGTGAAGGGAGGGTCGGAGAGAGAGAGTCAGAGGGGTGAAGGGGTGAAGGGAGGGTCGGAGAGAGCGTCAGAGGGGTGAAGGGGTGAAGGGAGGGTCGGAGAGAGAGTCAGAGTGGCGGGAGGAGGTTGAAAGGATGGGGAAGAGTGCCTCAACTTTGAAGAAATGAAAGACCCACTATAAATCTTTTCTTCCTCTGATTGACAGTTGGTTTTCAGAAGAAGACAGTTGATTGAGCTGCTGTACAGATGCTCTCTGGGATACGTTGGACAATTTAACTGATTTGGAGCAGTTTCCCTTCAATGGTGTTTTGTGTCCTCTGAACAAAATATTAGAAAAATAAACCAATAAAATCAGAGAGAAGATGATGCAGTGGACTCGACTATAATGTAATAGCTGTATCTTAGTACAGTTACACAAACCTTGAAACAATGAATTAAACGGTGAATAACTGGCCGATAAATGTCCATCTGCTGATGGCTCTTCCTCCGAGACGTTGGTGAAAGAGTTATGTTGGGGAGCGTCCGCAGGCTGCTAGGGCAGAGGACTACCAAACACCTCCGAGACGTTGTTGAAAGAGTTATGTTGGGGAGCGTCCGCAGGCTGCTAGGGCGAAGGACTAACAAACACCTCTGAGACGTTGTTGAAAGAGTTATGTTGGGGAGCATCCGCAGGCTGCTAGGGCGAAGGACTAACAAACACCTCTGAGACGTTGTTGAAAGAGTTATGTTGGGGAGCGTCCGCAGGCTGCTAGGGCGGAGGACTACCAAACACCTCTGAGACGTTGTTGAAAGAGTTATGTTGGGGAGCGTCCGCAGGCTGCTAGGGCGGAGGACTACCAAACACCTCTGAGACGTTGTTGAAAGAGTTATGTTGGGGAGCGTCCGCAGGCTGCTAGGGCGAAGGACTAACAAACACCTCTGAGACGTTGTTGAAAGAGTTATGTTGGGGAGCGTCCGCAGGCTGCTAGGGCGGAGGACTACCAAACACCTCTGAGACGTTGTTGAAAGAGTTATGTTGGGGAGCGTCCGCAGGCTGCTAGGGCGGAGGACTACCAAACACCTCTGAGACGTTGTTGAAAGGGTTATGTTGGGGAGCGTCCGCAGGCTGCTAGGGCGGAGGACTACCAAACACCTCTGAGACGTTGTTGAAAGAGTTATGTTGGGGAGCGTCCGCAGGCTGCTAGGGCGGAGGACTACCAAACACCTCTGAGACGTTGTTGAAAGGGTTATGTTGGGGAGCGTCCGCAGGCTGCTAGGGCGGAGGACTACCAAACACCTCTGAGATGTTGTTGAAAGAGTTATGTTGGGGAGCGTCCGCAGGCTGCTAGGGCGGAGGACTACCAAACACCTCTGAGACGTTGTTGAAAGAGTTATGTTGGGGAGCGTCCGCAGGCTGCTAGGGCGGAGGACTAACAAACTCCTCCGATACGTTGTTGAAAGAGTTATGTTGGGGAGCGTCCGCAGGCTGCTAGGGCGGAGGACTAACAAACACCTCTGAGACGTTGTTGAAAGAGTTATGTTTGGGAGCGTCCGCAGGCTGCTAGGGCGGAGGACTAACAAACACCTCTGATACGTTGTTGAAAGAGTTATGTTGGGGAGCGTCCGCAGGCTGCAAGGGCGGAGGACTACCAAACACCTCTGAGACGTTGTTGAAAGAGTTATGTTGGGGAGCGTCTGCAGGCTGCTAGGGCGGAGGACTACCAAACACCTCTGATACGTTGTTGAAAGAGTTATGTTGGGGAGCGTCTGCAGGCTGCTAGGGCGGAGGACTACCAAACACCTCTGAGACGTTGGTGAAAGAGTTATTTTGGGGAGCGTCCGCAGGCTGCTAGGGCGGAGGACTAACAAACACCTCTGAGACGTTGTTGAAAGAGTTATGTTTGGGAGCGTCCGCAGGCTGCTAGGGCGGAGGACTAACAAACACCTCTGAGACGTTGTTGAAAGAGTTATGTTTGGGAGCGTCCGCAGGCTGCTAGGGCGGAGGACTAACAAACACCTCTGAGACGTTGTTGAAAGAGTTATGTTGGGGAGCGTCTGCAGGCTGCTAGGGCGAAGGACTACCAAACACCTCTGATACGTTGTTGAAAGAGTTATGTTGGGGAGCGTCCGCAGGCTGCTAGGGCGGAGGACTAACAAACACCTTTTCAGCCACGTAGGACTGACACACAACACACAACCAGCGAATTGATAGATAACAATGGCTGCCTCAATTGACCTTTCAGCTTTTTCTCTGGGCTGTGGGAAGAGGTTACAAAGCCAGGGAGGAGGGACAGTGAGAGGATTACAGAATCCCCTTTCAACCCAACGACAAACAAGACTGACATCTCAGGTCACTGTTCCAGTCGGGCTGGGTGGGGCGGAGGAGGAGGGGTAGCTCTCCACCAGGTAGCTCTCCTCTCTTATCGTCTCAGACCGGAGACAGGAGCAGACAGCAGGCAGTGGGTTGGAACGAGCATTTGTCTCCTCAGACAATGTGTCTGTTTTCAGTCTGAAAGCGTTATTGTTTAGGTGCAGGATAATTACAGACGTGACTGGCTCCTGACTGACTGACCCTTTAATGGAAGACAACCTGACCTTCATACAGGAGACAGGCAGGCGAACAGACAGACAAGCAAACTGACAGGCAGGCAGGCAGACAGGAGTCTTGTGCTCTCTGATCACCAGAACAAATCAGATCAGACCCGATCAGAGAAGACCAGACCAGAGAAGACCAGACTAGACTAGATCAGACCAGAGAAGACCAGACCAGAACAGACCAGAGAAGACCAGACCAGAGTTGACCAGAGCTGAGAAGAGCAGACCAGAGAAGACCAGACCAGAACAGACCAGAGAAGACCAGACCAGAGAAGACCAGAGCTGAGAAGAGCAGAGCTGAGAAGAACAGACCAGAGAAGACCAGACCAGAAAAGACCAGACCAGAGAAGACCAGACTAGACTAGATCAGACCAAAGAAGACCAGACCAGAACAGACCAGAGAAGACCAGAACACATTAGACCAGACCAGAGAAGACCAGACCAGAGAAGACCAGACCAGAAAAGACCAGACCAGAGAAGACCAGACCAGAGAAGACCAGATCAGAGAAGAAAAGACCAGAGCTGAGAAGACCAGACCAGAGAAGACCAGAGCCGAGAAGACCAGACCAGAAAAGACCAGACCAGAGAAGACCAGAGCCGAGAAGACCAGACCAGAGAAGACCAGACCAGAGAAGACCAGACCAAAGTGTAGTGGCAGGCTGAGTCTTTCTGTCTCTGCCAGGTTTAGATCACAGAGCTGGATCTCTGCAAGAAACGTCAACATAAAATTATTCCGAGCAAGCATGGACCTCCTGGCTCTGAGACGTGTCTCCTCCCCCTCCTCCCTTCCTCCCCCCTCCACAAATATACATCTACATCTTAGGACTCTGCAGAGCTCTCCGTGATGGCAGAAATGTGATCCGCACCATATTTACTAAACACGCTTCTGTCAACAATTTAAAGTGAAAATACACAAATCGCGTAAATGAATTGGAGAGAGAGGGAAGGGCTAAATACCCAGCCGTGTTTATCAGTGGAATGACAGTTGTTCTCTGCTCCCTCACGCAGTGTGTGTGTGTGTGTGTGTGTGTGTGTGTGGTCAGGACCCCCCCCCCCCTCCCCCATCCATACACTCTCTCACACACATGATGTGGTCTGAATCAACCACCCAAGGCTGTTGTGTGTGTGTGTGAGAGGGTGTGTGTGTGTGAGAGAGGGTGTGTGTGTGAGAGGGTGTGTGTGTGAGAGGGTGTGTGTGTGTGAGAGGGTGTGTGTGTGTGAGAGGGTGTGTGTGTGTGAGAGGGTGTGTGTGTGAGAGGGTGTGTGTGTGTGAGAGAGGGTGTGTGTGTGTGAGAGGGTGTGTGTGTGTGAGAGGGTGTGTGTGTGTGAGAGGGTGTGTGTGTGTGAGGGTACTGGAGGGTTCAAGGCAAAGGTGTTATTCTGCAGTTAATGAGAGCTGCCGTCTCTCACACTGCAGTGTGTTACTGAGAGCTGCCGTCTCTCACACTGCAGTGTGTTACTGAGAGCTGCCGTCTCTCACACTGCAGTGTGTTACTGAGAGCTGCCGTCTCTCACACTGCAGTGTGTTACTGAGAGCTGCCGTCTCTCACACTGCAGTGTGTTACTGAGAGCTGCTGTCTCTCACACTGCAGTGTGTTACTGAGAGCTGCTGTCTCTCACACTGCAGTGTGTTACTGAGAGCTACTGTCTCTCACACTGCAGTGTGTTACTGAGATCTGTAAGCAGACGGACCACTCCTGAACATCCCACCCACCCCACCCCAACCTCACTCCTTCCCCCGCCTCCCTCTCCCATCAACCCCTGCTCTCCTCTCCTCTCACCCATCCCAACAGCCAGGCAGATGTGCCCCTCCTTGGGGAATTTTGATTGGATGAAGCGGAGTCTAAAGTTTCCACTCGGACCACCTTGTGAGCCAGAGTTATGAGGAGGGAGCTTTGCCTCGGCTACCATCCTGCCGTCCGTCCACCTCCGACGGAAGCCCCTTTGCTATATAAAGAGAAATAAACCAGAACAATATCCTCCTATATTCCAAATAGCTCAGTCAAACCATTTATACAGGTGATGTTACAGCCTGTGAGCTTCACTATTTAACATGGATTCCGTTTCCTTCCTGGAGAGAATGAATCCATGTCAATAGCCTCTATATAACAAATAGCCCAACTGTATACTTATAGGTGATACAACAGCCAATCAGCTATACGTTCTCCTCCGTTCTTCCCTTTCCTCTTCCTGAGTGAATGAGTTGTATTCTGTTTATCTCTCCTCCTCCTCCTTAGTGAATGAGTTGTATTCTGTTTATCTCTCCTCCTCCTGAGTGAATGAGTTGTATTCTGTTTATCTCTCTCCTCCTCCTTAGTGAATGAGTTGTATTCTGTTTATCTCTCCTCCTCCTCCTTAGTGAATGAGTTGTATTCTGTTTATCTCTCCTCCTCCTTAGTGAATGAGTTGTATTCTGTTTATCTCTCTCCTCCTCCTTAGTGAATGAGTTGTATTCTGTTTATCTCTCCTCCTCCTTAGTGAATGAGTTGTATTCTGTTTATCTCTCCTCCTCCTTAGTGAATGAGTTGTATTCTGTTCATCTCTCTCCTCCTCCTTAGTGACTGAGTTGTATTCTGTTTATCTCTCTCCTCCTCCTTAGTGAATGAGTTGTATTCTGTTTATCTCTCTCCTCCTCCTTAGTGAATGAGTTGTATTCTGTTTATCTCTCTCCTCCTTAGTGAATGAGTTGTATTCTGTTTATCTCTCTCCTCCTCCTTAGTGAATGAGTTGTATTCTGTTTATCTCTCTCCTCCTTAGTGACTGAGTTGTATTCTGTTTATCTCTCTCCTCCTCCTTAGTGAATGAGTTGTATTCTGTTTATCTCTCTCCTCCTCCTTAGTGAATGAGTTGTATTCTGTTTATCTCTCTCCTCCTTAGTGAATGAGTTGTATTCTGTTTATCTCTCTCCTCCTCCTGAGTGAATGAGTTGTATTCTGTTTATCTCTCCTCCTCCTGAGTGAATGAGTTGTATTCTGTTTATCTCTCTCCTCCTCCTGAGTGAATGAGTTGTATTCTGTTTATCTCTCTCCTCCTCCTTAGTGAATGAGTTGTATTCTGTTTATCTCTCTCCTCCTCCTTAGTGAATGAGTTGTATTCTGTTTATCTCTCCTCCTCCTTAGTGAATGAGTTGTATTCTGTTTATCTCTCTCCTCCTCCTCCTTAGTGAATGAGTTGTATTCTGTTTATCTCTCTCCTCCTGAGTGAATGAGTTGTATTCTGTTTATCTCTCTCCTCCTCCTCCTTAGTGAATGAGTTGTATTCTGTTTATCTCTCTCCTCCTGAGTGAATGAGTTGTATTCTGTTTATCTCTCTCCTCCTCCTTAGTGAATGAGTTGTATTCTGTTCATCTCTCTCCTCCTCCTTAGTGAATGAGTTGTATTCTGTTTATCTCTCTCCTCCTCCTGAGTGAATGAGTTGTATTCTGTTTATCTCTCTCCTCCTCCTCCTGAGTGAATGAGTTGTATTCTGTTTATCTCTCCTCCTCCTTAGTGAATGAGTTGTATTCTGTTTATCTCTCTCCTCCTCCTCCTGAGTGAATGAGTTGTATTCTGTTTATCTCTCTCCTCCTCCTTAGTGAATGAGTTGTATTCTGTTCATCTCTCTCCTCCTTAGTGAATGAGTTGTATTCTGTTTATCTCTCTCCTCCTTAGTGAATGAGTTGTATTCTGTTTATCTCTCTCCTCCTCCTTAGTGAATGAGTTGTATTCTGTTTATCTCTCTCCTCCTCCTTAGTGAATGAGTTGTATTCTGTTTATCTCTCTTCTCCTCCTTAGTGAATGAGTTGTATTCTGTTTATCTCTCTCCTCCTCCTTAGTGAATGACTTGTATTCTGTTTATCTCTCTCCTCCTTAGTGAATGAGTTGTATTCTGTTTATCTCTCTCCTCCTCCTCCTTAGTGAATGAGTTGTATTCTGTTTATCTCTCTCCTCCTCCTTAGTGAATGAGTTGTATTCTGTTTACCTCCCTCCTTAGTGAATGAGTTGTATTCTGTTTATCTCTCCTCCTCCTTAGTGAATGAGTTGTATTCTGTTTATCTCTCTCCTCCTGAGTGAATGAGTTGTATTCTGTTTATCTCTCTCCTCCTCCTTAGTGAATGAGTTGTATTCTGTTTATCTCTCCTCCTCCTTAGTGAATGAGTTGTATTCTGTTTATCTCTCTCCTCCTTAGTGAATGAGTTTTATTCTGTTTATCTCTCTCCTCCTCCTTAGTGAATGAGTTGTATTCTGTTTATCGCTCTCCTCCTTAGTGAATGAGTTGTATTCTGTTTATCTCTCCTCCTCCTTAGTGAATGAGTTGTATTCTGTTTATCTCTCTCCTCCTTAGTGAATGAGTTGTATTCTGTTTATCTCTCTCCTCCTCCTTAGTGAATGAGTTGTATTCTGTTTATCTCTCTCCTCCTCCTTAGTGAATGAGTTGTATTCTGTTTATCTCTCTCCTCCTCCTTAGTGAATGAGTTGTATTCTGTTTATCTCTCTCCTCCTCCTTTGTGAATGAGTTGTATTCTGTTTATCTCTCTCCTCCTCCTTAGTGAATGAGTTGTATTCTGTTTATCTCTCTCCTCCTCCTTAGTGAATGAGTTGTATTCTGTTTATCTCTCTCTTCCTCCTTAGTGAATGAGTTGTATTTAATTGAAGAGAGACTAATTTAGGTTCCCTGGCCACTGTTGGGGTTTGCTGTAATTTGAGGAAAATGTAACTGTTTGGAGCCAGAGGCCAAGAGAGCCTGAGTCTGGGAAATGATCTCAGGCATGCTAACAGTTCCATGGGCCACACACACACACAGGTCAACTTTTGGAAGTGTAATGTTTTTGTTTATTATATATTTCACTTGCTTTGGCAATGTTAACATATATGAGAGAGAGAGAGGGGGGGGAGAGAGAGAGAGAGAGAGAGAGAGAGAGAGAGAGAGAGAGAGAGAGAAACTCCACTATAGTGGTGACGCAATGCAGCTGGCGCACAAGGCTTTTTAAAGAGATGCGGCGATTAAAATGTCCTGGTTTTTCTGAAGTGGTTGTCTTTTCATTTGAGTAGTGCCCCCCCTGGCCCTCAGAGCTACCCTCCTCTCCTCTCCTCTTTGTTGAAATGGGTCCCAGGCAGACACTTGAGTTGTAATTGAGGCTCCAACGCAGATTCTCTCTCTCTGCTATGCCATTACGAGACTAACTTTTCAAAGCCCCGTGCCAACCGAGGCGTTGTTTTTATGGCCCTGGCCAGTGCAGGAAAGGATTAGTGAACAATGCCTTTATCTAGTCGTCTGCTTTAACGCAGAGGCCCTTTGAAATATGCCGACACCAGGGATGTGAAAATGCTGGAAAGGAGATATTGTCTGCGTCCCAAATGGTGCCTTATTCCCTATGTAGTGCACTACTTTAGACCAGAGCCCTACTCCCTATATAGTGCACTACTTGAGACCAGAGCCCTATTCCCTATATAGTGCACTACTTTAGACCAGGGCCCTATTCCCTAGGTAGTGCACTACTTTAGACCAGAGCCCTATTCCCTATATAGTGCACTACTTTAGACCAGAGCCCTATTCCATATGTAGTGCACTACTTTAGACCCCGGGAGAGAGAGAGAGAGAGAGAGCGAGAGAGAGGAGATACTGGGTATGCACCCTGGGAGAAAGAGGAGATACTCGGTATGCACCCTGGGAGAGAGAGAGGAGATACTGGGTCTCACCCTGGGAGAGAGAGAGAGGGGAGACACTGGGTATGCACCCTGGGAGAGAGAGAGAGGGGAGACACTGGGTATGCACCCTGGGAGAGAGAGAGAGGGGAGACACTGGGTATGCACCCTGGGAGAGAGAGGAGATACTGGGTATGCACCCTGGGAGAGAGAGAGAGGGGAGACACTGGGTATGCACCCTGGGAGAGAGAGAGAGGGGAGACACTGGGTATGCACCCTGGGAGAGAGAGGAGATACTGGGTATGCACCCTGGGAGAGAGAGAGGAGATACTGGGTCTCACCCTGGGAGAGAGAGAGAGGGGAGACACTGGGTATGCACCCTGGGAGAGAGAGGAGATACTGGGTATGCACCCTGGGAGAGAGAGAGGAGATACTGGGTATGCACCCTGGGAGAGAGAGAGAGGGGAGACACTGGGTATGCACCCTGGGAGAGAGAGAGAGGGGAGACACTGGGTATGCACCCTGGTAGAGAGAGGAGATACTGGGTATGCACCCTGGGAGAGAGAGAGGAGATACTGGGTATGCACCCTGGGAGAGAGAGAGGAGATACTGGGTCTCACCCTGGGAGAGAGAGAGAGTAGATACTGGATTGGTCCTAATTAGTTACCTTTGTGTTCAGTGTGTATGGAGAACAGAGGAGAACAGAGCAGAACAGAACAGTGGTAGGTCCTTTGCTGAGCTTTTTCATTTGTGACGCATTTAAACGCGGCTGACTAGGATAGGAACTCATTACACACGGCTGACTAGGATAGGAACTCATTACATGCTTCTGACTAGGATAGGAACTCATTACACACTTCTGACTAGGATAGGAACTCATTACACACGGCTGACTAGGATAGGAACTCATTACATGCTTCTGACTAGGATAGGAACTCATTACATGCTTCTGACTAGGATAGAAACTCATTACACGTGGCTGACTAGGATAGGAACTCATTACACGCGGCTGACAAGGATAGGAACTCATTACATGCTTCTGACTAGGATAGGAACTCATTACATGCTTCTGACTAGGATAGGAACTCATTACATGTGGCTGACTAGGTTAGGAACTCATTACACGTGGATGACTAGGATAGGAACTCATTACACACGGCTGACTAGGATAGGAACTCATTACATGCTTCTGACTAGGATAGGAACTCATTACATGCTTCTGACTAGGATAGGAATTCATTACATGCTTCTGACTAGGATAGGAACTCATTACATGCTTCTGACTAGGATAGGAACTCATTACATGCTTCTGACTAGGATAGGAACTCATTACACATGGCTGACTAGGATAGGAACTCATTACATGTGGCTGACTAGGATAGGAACTCATTACACACGGCTGACTAGGATAGGAACTCATTACACGCGGCTGACTAGGATAGGAACTCATTACATGCTTCTGACTAGGATAGGAACTCATTACATGCTTCTGACTAGGATAGGAACTCATTACATGCTTCTGAATAGGATAGGAACTCATTACATGCTTCTGACTAGGATAGGAACCCATTACACGCGGCTGACTAGGATAGGAACTCATTACATGCTTCTGACTAGGATAGGAACTCATTACATGCTTCTGACTAGGATAGGAACTCATTACATGCTTCTGACTAGGATAGGAACTCATTACATGCTTCTGACTAGGATAGGAACTCATTACACGCAGCTGACTAGGATAGGAACTCATTGTACGCGGCTGACTAGGATAGGAACTCATTACATGCTTCTGACTAGGATAGGAACTCATTACATGCTTCTGACTAGGATAGGAACTCATTACATGTGGATGACTAGGATAGGAACTCATTACCCGTGGATGACTAGGATAGGAACTCATTACACGTGGATGACTAGGATAGGAACTCATTACATGCTTCTGACTAGGATAGGAACTCATTACATGCTTCTGACTAGGATAGGAACTCATTACATGTTGATGACTAGGATAGGAACTCATTACCCGTGGATGACTAGGATAGGAACTCATTACACGTGGATGACTAGGATAGGAACTCATTACACGTGGATGACTAGGATAGGAACTCATTACACGTGGATGACTAGGATAGGAACTCATTACACGCGGCTGACTAGGATAGGAACTCATTGCATGCGGCTGACTAGGATAGGAACTCATTACACACGGCTGACTAGGATAGGAACTCATTACATGTGGCTGACTAGGATAGGAATTCATTACACACGGCTGACTAGGATAGGAACTCATTACACGCGGCTGACTAGGATAGGAACTCATTACATGCTTCTGACTAGGATAGGAACTCATTACATGCTTCTGACAAGGATAGGAACTCATTACATGCTTCTGACTAGGATAGGAACTCATTACATGCTTCTGACTAGGATAGGAACCCATTACACGCGGCTGACTAGGATAGGAACTCATTACATGCTTCTGACTAGGATAGGAACTCATTACATGCTTCTGACTAGGATAGGAACTCATTACATGCTTCTGACTAGGATAGGAACTCATTACATGCTTCTGACTAGGATAGGAACTCATTACATGCTTCTGACTAGGATAGGAACTCATTACACGCGGCTGACTAGGATAGGAACTCATTGTACGCGGCTGACTAGGATAGAAACTCATTACATGCTTCTGACTAGGATAGGAACTCATTACATGCTTCTGACTAGGATAGGAATTCATTACATGCTTCTGACTAGGATAGGAACTCATTACATGCTTCTGACTAGGATAGGAACTCATTACATGCTTCCTGACTAGGATAGGAACCATTACACGCGGCTGACTAGGATAGGAACTCATTACAGGCTTCTGACAGGATAGGAACTCATTACATGCTTCTGACTAGATAGGAACTCATTACATGCTTCTGACTAAGATAGGACTCATTACATGCTTCTGACTAGATAGGAACTCATGACACGCGGCTGACTAGGATAGACTCATTGTACGCGGCTGACTAGGATAGGAACTCATTACATGCTTCCTGACTAGGATAGGAACTCATTACTGCTTCTGACTAGGATAGGAACTCATTACTGTGGATGACTAGGATAGGAACTCATTACCCGTGGATGACTAGGATAGGAACTCATTACACGTGGATGACTAGGATAGGAACTCATTACATGCTTCTGACTAGGATAGGAACTCATTACATGCTTCTGACTAGGATAGAAACTCATTACATGTGGATGACTAGGATAGGAACTCATTACCCGTGGATGACTAGGATAGGAACTCATTACACGTGGATGACTAGGATAGGAACTCATTACACGTGGATGACTAGGATAGGAACTCATTACACGTTGATGACTAGGATAGGAACTCATTACACGCGGCTGACTAGGATAGGAACTCATTGCATGCGGCTGACTAGGATAGGAACTCATTACACATGGCTGACTAAGATAGGAACTCATTACATGTGGCTGACTAGGATAGGAACTCATTACACACGGCTGACTAGGATAGGAACTCATTACACGCGGCTGACTAGGATATGAACTCATTACATGCTTCTGACTAGGATAGGAACTCATTACATGCTTCTGACTAGGATAGGAACTCATTACATGCTTCTGACTAGGATAGGAACTCATTACATGCTTCTGACTAGGATAGGAACCCATTACACGCGGCTGACTAGGATAGGAACTCATTACATGCTTGACTAGGATAGGAACTCATTACATGCTTCTGACTAGGATAGGAATCAGTACATGCTTCTGACTAGGATAGGAACTCATTACATGCTTCGACTAGGATAGGACTCATTACATGCTTCTGACTAGGATAGGACTCATTACACGCGGCTGACTAGGATAGGACTCATTGTACGCGGCTGACTAGGATAGGAACTCATTACATGCTTCTGACGAGGATAGGAACTCATTACAGGCTTCTGACTAGGATAGGAACTCATTACATGCTTCTGACTAGGATAGGAACTCATTACATGCTTCTGACTAGATAGGAACCATTACGCGCTGACTAGGATAGGAACTCATTACATGCTTCTGACTAGGATAGGAACTCATTACATGCTTCTGACTAGGATAGGAACTCATTACATGCTTCTGACTAGGATAGGAACTCATTACATGCTTCTGACTAGGATAGGAACTCATTACATGCTTCTGCTAGGAAGGACTCACACGCGGCTGACTAGGATATGAACCTCATTGTACGCGGCTAACTAGGATAGGAACTCATTACATGCTTCTGACTAGGATTAAGAACTCATTGCACGCGGCTGACTAGGATAGGAACTCATTACATGCTTCTGACTGGGATAGGAACTCATTACATGTGGCTGACTAGGTTAGGAACTCATTACACACGGCTGACTAGGATAGGAACTCATTACACGCGGCTGACTAGGATAGGAACTCATTGCACGCGGCTGACTAGGATAGGAACTCATTACACGTGGATGACTAGGATAGGAACTCATTACACCGGCTGACTAGGATAGGAATCATTACATGCTTCTGACTAGGATAGAACTCATTACATGCTTCTGACTAGGATAGGAATTCATTACATGCTTCTGACTAGATAGGAACTCATTACATGCTTCTGACTAGGATAGGAACTCATTACATGCTTCTGACTAGGATAGGAACTCATTACATGCTGCTGACTAGGATAGGAACTCATTACATGCTTCTGACTAGGATAGGAACTCATTACATGCTTCTGACTAGGATAGGAACCCATTACACGCGGCTGACTAGATAGGAACTCATTACATGCTTCTGACTAGGATAGGAACTCATTACATTGCTTCTGACTAGGATAGGAACTCATTACAATTTTCTGACTAGGATAGGAACTCATTACATGCTTCTGACTGATAGGAACTCATTACATGCTTCTGACTAGGATAGGAACTCATTACACACGGCTGACTAGGGGAACTCATTGTACGCGGCTGACTAGGATAGGAACTCATTACATGCTTCTGACTAGGATAGAACTCATTACATGCTTCTGACTAGGATAGGAATTCACATGCTTCTGACTAGGATAGGAACTCATTACATGCTCTGACTAGGATAGGAACTCATACATGCTTCTGACTAGGAGGAACGCATTACACGCGGCTGACTAGGATAGGACTCATTACATGCTTCTGACTAGGATAGGAACTCATTAACATGCTTCTGACTAGGATAGGAACTCATTACATGCTTCTGACAGGATAGGAACTCATTACACGCGGCTGACTAGGATAGGAACTCAGTACGCGGCTGACTAGGATAGGAACTCATTACATGCTTCTGACTAGGATGGACTCATTACATGCTTCTGACTAGATAGGAACTTTACATGCTTCTGACTAGGATAGGAACTCATTACATGCTTCTGACTAGGATAGGAACCCATTACACGCGGCTGACTAGGATAGAAACTCATTACATGCTTCTGACTAGGATAGGAACTCATTACATGCTTCTGACTAGGATAGGAACTCATTACATGCTTCTGACTAGGATAGGAACTCATTACATGCTTCTGACTAGGATAGGAACTCATTACATGCTTCTGACTAGGATAGGAACTCATTACCCGCGGCTGACTAGGATAGGAACTCATTGTACGCGGCTAACTAGGATAGGAACTCATTACATGCTTCTGACTAGGATAAGAACTCATTACATGCTTCTGACTAGGATAGGAACTCATTACATGTGGCTGACTAGGTTAGGAACTCATTACACACGGCTGACTAGGATAGGAACTCATTACACGCGGCTGACTAGGATAGGCTCATTGCACGCGGCTGACTAGGATAGGAACTCATTACATTGTGACTAGGATAGGAACTCATTACACCGGCTGACTAGGATAGGAACTCATTACCTTCTGACTAGGATAGGAACTCATTACATGCTTCTGACTAGGATAGGAATTCATTACATGCTTCTCACTAGATAGGAACTCATTACATGCTTCTGACTAGGATAGGAACTCATTACATGCTTCTGACTAGGATAGGAACTCATTACATGCTTCTGACTAGGATAGGAACTCATTACATGCTTCTGACTAGGATAGGAACTCATTACATGCTTCTGACTAGGATAGGAACCCATTACACGCGGCTGACTAGGATAGGAACTCATTACATGCTTCTGACTAGGATAGGAACTCATTACATGCTTCTGACTAGGATAGGAACTCATTACAATTTTCTGACTAGGATAGGAACTCATTACATGCTTCTGACTAGGATAGGAACTCATTACATGCTTCTGACTAGGATAGGAACTCATTACACGCGGCTGACTAGGATAGGAACTCATTGTACGCGGCTGACTAGGATAGGAACTCATTACATGCTTCTGACTAGGATAGGAACTCATTACATGCTTCTGACTAGGATAGGAATTCATTACATGCTTCTGACTAGGATAGGAACTCATTACATGCTTCTGACTAGGATAGGAACCCATTACACGCGGCTGACTAGGATAGGAACTCATACATGCTCTTCTGACTAGGATAGGAACTCATTACATGCTTCTGACTAGGATAGGAACTCATTACATGCTTCTGACTAGGATAGGACTCATTACATGCTTCTGACTAGGATAGGAACTCATTACCTGCTTCTGACTAGGATAGGAACTCATTACACGCGGCTGACTAGGATAGGACTCATTGTACGCGGCTAACTAGGATAGGACTCATTACATGCTTCTGACTAGGATAAGAACTCATTACATGCTTCTGACTAGGATAGGAACTCATTACATGCTTCTGACTGGGATAGGAACTCATTACATGTGGCTGACTAGGTTAGGAACTCATTACACACGGCTGACTAGGATAGGAACTCATTACACGCGGCTGACTAGGATAGGAACTCATTGCACGCGGCTGACTAGGATAGGAACTCATTACATGTGGATGACTAGGATAGGAACTCATTACACGCGGCTGACTAGGATAGGAACTCATTACATGCTTCTGACTAGGATAGGAACTCATTACATGCTTCTGACTAGGATAGGAATTCATTACATGCTTCTGACTAGGATAGGAACTCATTACATGCTTCTGACTAGGATAGGAACTCATTACATGCTTCTGACTAGGATAGGAACTCATTACATGCTTCTGACTAGGATAGGAACTCATTACATGCTTCTGACTAGGATAGGAACTCATTACACGCGGCTGACTAGGATAGGAACTCATTACATGCTTCTGACTAGGATAGGAACTCATTACATGCTTCTGACTAGGATAGGAACTCATTACAATTTTCTGACTAGGATAGGAACTCATTACATGCTTCTGACTAGGATAGGAACTCATTACATGCTTCTGACTAGGATAGGAACTCATTACACGCGGCTGACTAGGATAGGAACTCATTGTACGCGGCTGACTAGGATAGGAACTCATTACATGCTTCTGACTAGGATAGGACATTTACATGCTTCTGACTAGGATAGGAATTCATTACATGCTTCTGACTAGGATAGGAACTCATTACATGCTTCTGACTAGGATAGGAACTCATTACATGCTTCTGACTAGGATAGGAACGCATTACACGCGGCTGACTAGGATAGGAACTCATTACATGCTTCTGACTAGGATAGGAACTCATTACATGCTTCTGACTAGGATAGGAACTCATTACATGCTTCTGACTAGGATAGGAACTCATTACACGCGGCTGACTAGGATAGGAACTCATTGTACGCGGCTGACTAGGATAGGAACTCATTACATGCTTCTGACTAGGATAGGAACTCATTACATGCTTCTGACTAGGATAGGAACTCATTACATGCTTCTGACTAGGATAGGAACTCATTACATGCTTCTGACTAGGATAGGAACCCATTACACGCGGCTGACTAGGATAGGAACTCATTACATGCTTCTGACTAGGATAGGAACTCATTACATCTGACTAGGATAGGAACTCATTACATGCTTCTGACTAGGATAGGAACTCATTACATGCTTCGAGGATAGGAACTCATTACATGCTTCTGACTAGGATAGGAACTCATTACACGCGGCTGACTAGGATAGGAACCATTGTACGCGGCTAACTAGGATAGGACTCATTACATGCTTCTGACTAGATAAGAACTCATTACATGCTTCTGACTAGGATAGGACTCATTACATGCTTCTGACTGGGATAGGAACTCATTACATGGCTGACTAGGTTAGGAACTCATTACACACGCTGACTAGGATAGGAACTCATTACACCGGCTGACTAGGATAGGAACTCATTGCACGCGGCTGACTAGGATAGGAACTCATTACATGTGGATGACTAGGATAGGAACTCATTACACGCGGCTGACTAGGATAGGAACTCATTACATTCTCTGACTAGGATAGGAACCATTACATGCTTCTGACTAGGATAGATTCATTACATGCTTCTGACTAGGATAGGAACTCATTACAGCTTGACTAGATAGGAACTCATTACATGCTTCTGACTAGGATAGGAACTCATTACATGCTTCTGACTAGGATAGGAACTCATTACATGCTTCTGACTAGGATAGGAACTCATTACATGCTTCTGACTAGGATAGGAACCCATTACCCGCGCTGACTAGGATAGGAACTCATTCATGTTCTGCTAGGATAGGAACTCATTACATGCTTCTGACTAGGATAGGAACTCATTACATTTTCTGACTAGGATAGGAACTCATTACATGCTTCTGACTAGGATAGGAACTCATTACATGCTTCTGACTAGGATAGGAATCATTACACGCGGCTGACTAGGATAGGAACTCATTGTACGCGCTGACTAGTAGAACTCATTACATGCTTCTGACTAGGATAGGAACTCATTACATGCTTCTGACTAGGATAGATTCATTACATGCTTCTGACTAGGATAGAACTCATTACATGCTTCTGACTAGGATAGGAACTCATTACATGCTTCTGACTAGGATAGGAACTCATTACACGCGGCTGACTAGGATAGGAACTCATTACATGCTTCTGACTAGGATAGGAACTCATTACATGCTTCTGACTAGATAGGAACTCATTACATGCTTCTGACTAGGATAGGAACTCATACACGCGGCTGACTAGGATAGGAACTCATTGTACGCGGCTGACTAGGATAGGAACTCATTACATGCTTCTGACTAGGATAGGAACTCATTACATGCTTCTGACTAGGATAGGAACTCATTACATGTGGATGACTAGGATAGGAACTCATTACACGTGGATGACTAGGATAGGAACTCATTACATGCTTCTGACTAGGATAGGAACTCATTACATGCTTCTGACTAGGATAGAAACTCATTACATGTGGATGACTAGGATAGGAACTCATTACCCGTGGATGACTAGGATAGGACTCATTACACGTGGATGACTAGGATAGGAACTCATTACACGTGGATGACTAGGATAGGAACTCATTACACGTGGATGACTAGGATAGGAACTCATTACACGCGGCTGACTAGGATAGGAACTCATTACATGCTTCTGACTAGGATAGGAACTCATTACATGCTTCTGACTAGGATAGGAACCCATTACACGCGGCTGACTAGGATAGGAACTCATTACATGCTTCTGACTAGGATAGGAACTCATTACATGCTTCTGACTAGGATAGGAACTCATTACATGCTTCTGACTAGGATAGAACGCATTACATGCTCTGACTAGGTAGGAACTCATTACATGCTTCTGACTAGGATAGGAACTCATTACACGCGGCTGACTAGGATAGGAACTCATTGTAGCGGCTGACTAGGATAGGAACTCATTACATGCTTCTGACTAGGATAGGAACTCATTACATGCTTCGACTAGGATAGGACTCATTACATGCTTCTGACTAGGATAGAACTCATTACATGCTTCTGACTAGGATAGGAACCCATTACACGCGGCTGACTAGGATAGGAACTCATTACATGCTTCTGACTAGGATAGGAACTCATTACATGCTTCTGACTAGGATAGGAACTCATTACATGCTTCTGACTAGGATAGGAACTCATTACATGCTTCTGACTAGATAGGAACTCATTACATGCTTCTGACTAGGCAGGATCATTACACGCCTGACTAGGATAGAACTCATTGTACGCATTCTAACTAGGATAGAACTCATTACATGCTTCTGACTATGAAAACTCATTACATGCTTCTGACTAGGATAGGACTCATTACATGCTTCTGACTGGATAGCTCATTACATGTGACTAGGTTAGGAACTCATTACACGGCTGACTAGGATAGGAACTCTTACCGCGGCTGACTAGGATAGGAACTCATTGCACGCGGCTGACTAGGATAGAACTCATTACATGTGGATGACTAGGATAGGAACTCATTACACGCGCTGACTAGGATAGGAACTCATTACATGCTTCTGATAGGATAGGAACTCATTACATGTCTGACTAGTAGGAATTCATTACATGCTTCTGACTAGGATAGGAACTCATTACACTCTGACTAGGATAGGAACTCATTACATGCTTCTGACTAGGATAGGAACTCATTACATGCTTCTGACTGGATAGAACTCATTACATGCTTCTGACTAGGATAAACTCATTACATGCTTCTGACTAGGATAGGAACCCATTACACGCGCGACTAGGATAGAACTCATTACATGCTTCTGACTAGGATAGGAACTCATTACATGCTTCTGACTAGGATAGGATTCATTACATGCTCTGACTAGGATAGGAACTCATTACATGCTTCTGACTAGGATAGGAACTCATTACATGCTTCTGACTAGGATAGGAACTCATTACATGCTTCTGACTAGGATAGGAACTCATTACTGCTTCTGACTAGGATAGGAACTCATTACATGCTCTGACTAGGATAGGAACCCATTACGCGGCTTCTAGGATAGGACTCATTACATGCTTCTGACTAGGATAGGAACTCATTACATGCTTCTCTAGGATAGGAACTCATTACATGCTTCTGACTAGGATAGGAATTCATTACATGCTTCTGACTAGGATACTCTTACATGCTTCTTACTAGGATAGGAACTCATTACATGCTTCTGACTAGGATAGGACCATTACACGCGGCTGACTAGGATAGGAACTCATTACATGCTTCTGACTAGGATAGGAACTCATTACATGCTTCTGACTAGGATAGGAACTCATTACATGCTTCTGACTAGGATAGGAGCTCATTACATGCTTCTGACTAGGATAGGAACTCATTACACGCGGCTGACTAGGATAGGAACTCATTACACGCGGCTGACTAGGATAGGAACTCATTGCACGCGGCTGACTAGGAATAAACTCATTACATGCTTCTGACGAGGATAGGCTCATTACTGCTTCTGACTAGGATAGGAACTCATTACATGCTTCTGACTAGGATAGGAACTCATTACATGCTTCTGACTAGGATAGGAACCCATTACACTGGCTGACTAGGATAGGAACTCATTGACATGCTTCTGACTAGGATAGGAACTCATACATGCTTCTGACTAGGATAGGAACTCATTACAATTTTCTGACTAGGATAGGACTCATTACATGCTTCTGACTAGGATAGGAACTCATTACATGCTTCTGACTAGGATAGGAACTCATTACACGCGCTGACTAGGATAGGAACTCATTGTACGCGCTGACTAGGATAGGAACTCATTACATGCTTCTGACTAGATAGGAACTCATTACATGCTTCTGACTAGGATAGGAATCATTACATGCTTCTGACTAGGATAGGAACTCATTACATGCTTCTGACTAGGATAGGAACTCATTACATGCTCTGACTAGATAGGAACCATTACACGCGCTGACTAGGATGGAACTCATTACATGCTTCTGCTAGGATAGGAACTCATTACATCTTCTGACTAGGATAGGAACTCATTACATGCTTCTGACCTAGGTAGGAACTCATTACATGCTTCTGACTAGGATGGAACCATAACACGCGGCTGACTAGGATTAACTCATTGTACGCGGCGACTAGGATAGGACTCATTACATGCTTCTGACAGGAAGGAACTCATACATTCTTCTGACTAGGATAGGAACTCATTACATTTGGATGACTAGGATAGGAACTCATTACCGTGGATGACTAG